>NC_054707.1:81212960-81524160 GCF_016097555.1 Gigantopelta aegis | reverse complement strand
GTTCAATGTTTCGGACAGGGAAAAAGAGCCGATTGAATATCGTAGACGACAAAGTGCCCTATCCACTGAGCTGAATATTGTCATTATGTTTCAATGACTAATGTCATCACGCAACTGTTAGGCACTTGAAAGCAAACTCTGACTCTAAAACCATAAACATGTTCTAAGAATGCCGGGTCACTGCTGGGAACGAGAAATACACCATCGAATTCATATACTACACGACATCGCACTCTACACACGATGCTTAATATTGACGTTACGTTAGAAAGACAAATAACGTCACGCAACATTATTGTTAAATGCTCCTGGACACTGATTTGACAAGAGAAAAAACTCACTGACCTTATATCCTACACCACAACATGCTCTACCCACTAAGCTGAAAATTACCATTATGTTACAATAACAATTGACGTCACACAATTGTTCGGCATGTGAAAGAGAAGTTTGATTCCAAAAACATAAATAACGATTTATGAATCATGGGCACTGGTTGCGACGGGGTAAAGGTCCTCCACTTGATATATTACACCACATCACACTGTATCCACTCAGGCCTCAAAACACAGTTCATATCCCACTAAGATGAATATTGTCATTATGTTACAATGAGAAATGACGTCATTCAACTATTCGGCGCTTGAAAGCAACGTTTGGCTCCAGAAGCATAAACAACGATATAAAATCCGTGGGGTATCGGTTGGGACGGGATAAAGCTCATGGACCCCATTATCCTATGCAGTAATGCGCTCTACGCACGAAGCTGGATATTACCTGTATGGTACAATGACAAATGACGTCAGTCAACTGTTAGACGTTTGGAAGCGAAGTTTGGCCCCAAAAGCACAAACAACGATAAAAAAATCAAAAAAATCGTGGGACACTGGTTAGGACGGAATAAACCCCATGGATCTCATATCCTAAACAGCAATGCGCCTACCCACGAAGCTGAATATTACCTGTATATTACAATGAGAAATGACGTAACACAATTGTTAGACGCTTGGAAGCGATGTTTGTACTCATGACATGAATAAATATTTAAGAATCGCAGGTCACTGGTAGGGACTGGAAAAACACCTGACTTAATAGTGTACACGACAACGTGCCCCATTCACTGAGCTGAATATTGTCATTATGTTTCAATTACTAATTACGTCATGCAACTGTGTAAGACGTGTAAGCAGTCTGTTTCCGAATAAGAAATGACGTCACACAATTGTTAAGCACATTTCCCTTGCGTGTTACGGTTTTTGATTTGCGCCACGAATCGCAGAGCCGCAAACCTTGCATCTTCATAAATCAAGGCTAATATTCGTATTCAGGAATACGAGGAACGAATATTAGCCTTGATTTATGAAGATGCAAACCTTGGTGTGTGGATAACGCCGTAGCCATGTCGCAGTGATTTCATGTCGGCAGTCCTTGGCGCAGCAATGACCGCAGAAATCACAATAATTTGATATTTGTAAACGACGCCGGCGAATACGGTGCCGGTCAAAAACCGTAGGCCGCAAGGGCAGTGTACGGCCAGCTTTAGACACCTGGAAGCGAAGATTAGCTCCAAAAGCATAAACAATGATCTAAGAATGGTGGGGCACTGTTGGGGACGGACAACAAGACCCTCGACTTCATATCTTACACGCTAACACGGCCTACACACTTGGCTGAATAAATTGCGATTGTGTTACGATCACGGGCGTTTAGGTCCTGGACCCCCGTTTTATGAAAAACGAAAGAAAGGAAATAACAATAACAACCTCCATGTGTTTAGTATACGTATGACTTGCCTGATACAGCGTTTAATGAAGTCGGGAAAGTAGGCCATTACTCCAAGGACTAGTGAACGGGACACGTTAAGTCAATACTTTTCTTAAAAAACCGCACTTACTACGTTCCTTCGGACTATCCCATGAAAGGCCCTTAGGACCTAGAGGTGAGGGCTTCCTGTGTCCTGTGCAAAAATATACGGTTTTTTATCTATTCTCTATAAATAAAGATAAAATCTAACTAGAGACCATAATTCCCAAGCAGAGTGTGGCATAGAACAAGTCTTTAAAAATGGGGGGGGGGGGGGGGGGGGGGGGGGGGGGGGGAAATAATAATTCTAGAAAAAAAACAATAGATTCGCTGCCAAAATAAAATGTTAGGAAACATTCCTGAGTTTGCTGCAGTTTTTAGGATTTTATCGACTAGCAGACTTTTTGTAGACTTTTTCTGCATAAAATATTAGTGGCTGTTACTGTATATTAAACGTGTTTCTGATCGTTCTAATATCTGTACTAGGTTAAATTTCATTTTATTTCCTAAAATATTTTTTCGTACGTACGAAATTATTTGAAGAGGAAATCGAATTTGGGCTTTTTACAAATATTGAGATGACCAGAAAAACACTGAATATACAAACACTGATATTCTAAACAAGAAAATATATTTTATGTGTAAGTTTAATCGTAGAAATATTTTATTAGTCAGAAACATCTTACAATGCAGTAAACTTAGGAATGTCCCTTTACAAACATATTGTAATGATAGACCTGTTCGTCTCCACCAATGTGGTGCTCAACACAATTAGGAGGAGACACAAAGCGGAACATACGTGTAACAAAATAAAATTACTTGAAAGTCCTTAAATTAAAACTTTAATCGTGTCTTTGTACATGTAGTGTGTGGTATGGTGTCAGATATGAAGTAAGTTGTTAACTATTGGAAACTATACTGCCAAGAAGGAAATATTGCCAAATATTGGGGGCGTTGGTGCGACAGTAATTCATACATCATGTCATTCATGATCATGATCGTCGTTAATTTTGATTCCGCAATTGAACTTCGGCAAGATTCCTTATCCCCCCTCCCAAAATTTTAAAATATTATTAGGATTGGAGATCATATGGCATAGGCCCTACTTATATACAATACATTTTAAAACATGTTTTATTATCGTAAATGAATATCCGGGTACTTCGGCCCTTGGCGCCATTGTTTATCACGTGACTAGGCGAAGCTTTCCCATGAGTATCGCTACACAGATGTCATCTGTGACTGTCGTTGAAATCCATTTTAGATTGCCAATAGAACGGCTTCTTGCTGGCACTAAGGTTAGCGACCGCAGCCGCCGCTAGGGGCGCAGCTGCGCCCATATTCCGAAATGTCACGAGTTTGGTTCAAAATTGGTAGTGTTGTTCAAGGCCAGAATACGCTTATTTTGATGATGATTTTGCACGGTTTTTTTGTTGTTATGACAAGTACACACCTTCCGATTGATGTATATCCTGTTTCCGAAGTTGAACGACTACAAAAAGACTTTTTTTTGAGGCAAGTGAAACTTTGAATACGTCTTATTTTGCCCCAAAAAGGGCGATTTCACTGAGATATTGATAGATATATGTAGTAATATAATAAAACAGCATAAATTTTTTTTGGTAATTTAAAAAAAAAAAAAGCAATTTAGTTTTAATTCGACATCGAAAATATTTCAAGGGAGGTAACTCTGAACCGCTGACCCGCAAAAGCGAAAATACAGAACTTCACAGCAGGGACACATTTTGATAAAATTAAACGTATTTGATGCTTTATCATTATTTATCCACCCATTATTAGCTTTTTGGGTAGAATATATATCATACTGAAGTGTTATTTTTAGAAGACAATGCATATTGAATTCAAAATAACTTAAAATAATGTTTTGCTTATCATGATGACTCAGCAGTTTCTGATAGCTGAAGTTGATTTTAAAAAACATTTTGATAATGCATAACTATTCAAATATAGACATGTAAATCTATTTTCATGTAAATAATTTGAATGAGTTTAGCATATGACTGGATCAGTTTTATACAAAAGAATAGTATTAATGCAATGGAAATAAATTATTACGTATAATACAGAGAAATTGTAATTTTTAAGTCTGTTATATTTGTAAATACATTTTTTAAAGAAAATGTCTCAGGTACCATAACGTCTCACATTGTGACACAAACTTCAATTTTTTGGTAACCAAGTAACATTAAATTCTAAGTATAATTATACTTTTTCATCACTTCATCAATGAATATTAAGTACTGTTAAAAATGGTAAAGAATTAATTATTTGTAAAATATACTAAAGTGTAAAGTAGATGAGATTAGCATATTTAATACAGGGAACATTTGTATAGCATCACGATCGACACTGCAAGTTTCAGATATATAGCTATACAATGCTAAAACATTAAATAGTAGTAGCTAATCAATTCTTAAATTGATAGCACTGTCAGTAATAAACATTTTGAAAACAAAATGTTCTCTGTAATATTTTTTTTTTTTCTAATCAATATTACAGTTGAGAATACTTCCACATCAGCTAAGGACTAACAGATGATCCCACAATGACACGTTCTGATCTAAGAAGTACACTTAATATTAGATTATGACAGTGTATGTTACTCTCACAGTTACCGTATCTAAGATATGCACCTCTACATTTATGTCCAATATAATCCTCAATTGAAGTCTCAGTCTATTTATAAATAAGAAAAAAGATAACGTCTCATGATTTAATTCTATTAATGCTGGTAATCATATATTTTTTTTAATGAAGAACTCTGCTGAACATTAATTTTCTGCTTAAAATTGGCATATGTGAGGTGGCACTATTGGTAACCATTTGTACAGGTGAAAATAACTACATACAGAAAAAACATTTGAAGGTGTGTTTCATCTGATGTAATGAATATTTCTATTTACAAATATTATGTCAAACTAATTACAATATTTGAAACAAAAAAATAAATAGCCATGGTTATAATGGGTATTTTTCTTTATTCCAGGAAATTTGTAGTCTCGGTGCGTCTATGGAGAAACCTGAAATGGAAAAAGAGTGGGAGAGTACACGTGGTTATGAGACAACTTTCAATAGATTCAATTACACTTCAAGCTTGATGCTGTTATGTTTTCTGTTTCCAACTGTGACAGAACCTGGAACAGAAATAAAGTGTGTGACAATAATTCATCAAAAAATTTAGACTAATACTCGTTCATGGATGCTAAATTTGGTAGATCTAGCCATAAATTTTTTATTATAATTCAAAGTGGTATATAGTTATATTTATAATAATTCATTGTTTGAATTTGTTTTTATAAAGCACTTTATTGAAACAAAATAATCATAGCTGCATTTAGTAAATTATTTAGCACACGTGTGTGACTGCTGTCTCATGCCTTAAGTGTTTCATCTGCTAAAATATGTTTTGGGGATATTTTTTCTGGATAGAAATTTACCTTTCTGATATTGTACGAGTGTTTGGACATTCCTTTCAAAGGTGAAATATGGCTACTTACATTGCTTTGTTTCTAATAATGATATTGAAGGTGTAAAGTATGTAAATATTTATGTAAGAAATTGATTAAACATATTGGCCAATCATTGGCATTCGTTGTGTGATAAGTTTTTACTGGTTTGAGTTAAAAGACTGGTACATATGATAAGTTTTATTGCATCTTTTATTGAAATCTTCAAGTATTAAATATTATTATGAGTCTAGGTAAATGTATATATATATTTGAAATATTTTGAAACAAGAAGCTTATTTTTTATGTAACGTGTATCCACTTTCCATCTGCGATCTAAACCTTTATGTTTTCCTTTTTATTATTGGTCTAGATGTACATTATTGTATAAGCGTAAATAAATGTGAACTGAAAATTTTATTCTGATGTAACATTTGCATCAATTATTACGTCATTAAATTACGTATTCCAAGATTTCTGTGTGTTTTTGTCATTTTGGAGCGGTTTCGAACCTACCCCAAGAATACATATGTTATAAGAAATAATAGTAACCCTTTATATTTTCACTTGAAATTTTCAGAGATGCAACATTGATAACTGCTTGTAACATCTATATAAGCTTACAACAGAAATTTCTCTGTTATTTTTTTGGTTTACAAAATAATGACAATTAAAATCGTCATGTCGGCCATGTTTGGTCACAGAAGTACAAGGCTACTACGACTTTATTTTGCTTCATTTGGATAATATAGTGATGTTTTTTCAATAAGAGCAACATATTTAATGAAACTATGACCATAAAGAAGAAAAAAAAGTAAATTTTTGTTTTGGTCTGCGGTACCTACTAAGGTCGACGACAGTCACTTTTCGCACCCTTGTTTTGGGTTCGTACACAATAAATATAGCATATCTTACCGTAATTTCACTTAAAATCCATATTTGTAAAAGGTATAATTTTTAATCACAAGATTTTCTTTAAACACATTCAGATGCATTAGTAATGTTCAAACTAAAAAATTTCAATAGCAAGTTTACATTGGAATTTTCCCAGCATAATGAGTATTCTTAAAATGGAAACGTCATGTACCCTGTGTATGGTTATTGTAAGGCGATGCAAAGTGACGTCATTCAAAATCAAAATTAGCTATATCGCCACATTAAAATAAAAACTGGTCTACTAACCTTGACCCCTGTCAAATTTCTATAACAAGCAGACAAAATATTAATTTTAAGTTTCAAAAGATGAAAGAAATAAAAAGTACCTTTTGTCAAATATATCATATCAAAAATTGATATGTTTTATTTACTGTGTACGAAGCCAAAACAAGGGTGCGAAAAGTGACTGTCGTTGACCTTGGTAACAACATACACCATTGCAAACTAGTTCACCAAGGTAAACATCTAGGGTCCGTTTTTTTAACATTTTTATATTTATTTTGAGATGTACCAATAAATATAAATACTTACTGTATAAAGAAAACTTCCTGAGTTACGTTTTATGTATAAATAGACAAAATCTCGAATATTCCCGCCAGCCATTATAAGCACATTAAAAATATGATTGAAAACTGTTGGTGGAATAGGATTATTTTACAATTATTCGTCTCGGGTTCACGAGTTTCTTCCACAATAATAATATAAAATAAATAATAATTAATGAATTAATATTTTTTAAAAATCAATTAATAAATAATAAATTAATAATATGAATACTGTAAACTGTATTAATATTGCGACATGTTTTTTTCGTGAATGTATACCTTAGCGCATGTTCGTGACGTGTAAATTTCGTGAACGACTGTTGACAGCTCAAAAAAAAAAGTGGATAAAGACAGCTCACTGTAATTGTTATAAAGTTACTGTCTGTAAATCAATATTCTGTTATCCTACATCAAGCAATTGTGCCTGGTACAGAGTCTATAGAGGGGATTAGGCCCAACCCACCTCACCTGTATTAGAATCACAACTCACAGCTTTAGTAGATAAAACAATAAACGATTAGTCGCCATCGATTGAAGTTACATAACACAATTAACGATTAGTCGCCGTCAAGGAGAGCTCGTGTATAGGCTGTGCCTGTTGAGTGAATCTTTTTGTGAATTTTATTCTCAATAAAATATTTCAAAACAAAACAAATTAGTTGCAGTGTATGTTAGCTTGTTCAATATACATGTTACCAGTTATTAACTTATTTGTGTTACCTTTTGTAAAATGAATATTTTAATACAACTTTCAATAAATTGAATTATGACTGTATTTTGTTTGTGTTTTCCTTTATGGTTTACTAGAAAATCGAGACATCACTTTAAGCACACTTCAAACTGGAAAATAGTGCGTGCGTATTAATTTCGCGACATAAGGTTGGACGCGAAATTTATACGCACGCATTTTTTTCACGCTTTACAGTAATAAAAACTAAATAATGTCATAAAATTAATACTTAATTGATAATAATATGAATAATAAAAACTAAATAATATCAAAAAATTAATACTTAATTGATAAATAATATAATAATAAATTACTGAATAATATTAGTAATTATGATAAATAAATAACATAATAAATAAATTATTGATTTAATAATAATAATAATAATAATTAATTAATTTAATTATTAACTAAATAAAAACATACTTTTTCATTTATAAATGTTTCCTTCACACACATACACAACACACAGGGGGGTGGGGAGAAAAGACATAGAGGAATGGAATGGGGTGGCAAGAGATATGCATTTGCTTGTTTCTTGTTGTTTTCTTGTTCAGTTAATGTGCATTATTCGTAATTTATGTTTCCCCATCTCTTTGTGTGTCTATTCACCTTTTCCCAGAACTTGCTATATAATAAAAGATTAATAGAAAATTCTAAAGGAAATAATAATTTTTTAAAAAGTAAATAAATGAAAGCCTTAAAATAAGTAATGGCCTGTACTGACAATCATTATTTTTTTAATAATAATAAACAAAAATAATAACCACAAAAAAACTTTAATGGCATAAATATTAATAATGCATATAATGCAACCCACACAAAGCACATATAGAAACAAAAATAACAAAATGAATAATCAATTCCATTCAGTTCCGAAATATTTCTTTTTATTGGCTGTACGTAAAATGTTTGATACGAATAATTGTTGTTCCGCCATATTTTCATTCCGCATTTTTGATGTGCCAGGATGAAAATAACTTTTAAATGTAAAAATGTGTCATCTTCAAACATCTAATCCTGGAAAGGTTACCTTAATATTTTAGTCTAAAATTTATTAAAATATGTTGTTGTACGTGTTGAGGCTTTTAAATGAAGCACATATGCCTGATTTTTATTAAATCGTGATTGCAAATGAAAAATTTGATCCAATGGATAAATGTTACGGCACAGCAATAAACATCACAATAATAAATATCGTGCCGGAGACGTTTATCTTGATGAACGACATTGCGAACATACATTACATTTATAAGCATTTATTTTCACTCCAAAACTGAGAACATTTCTATCTCATGTTTTGCTATATAACTGTATCTGGCTGTAGTACTGAGTGGAACCACCTGTTTAGGTACACATTCACACCAACCACCTAATCCGCTGTACACCCATGTCCCAAAAAGTCGTGATACACAATATTACAAAATAATATGGGCAAAATCCAGCCAGAGGGCTTACCATTAAAAATACAAATTGTTTTAATTCTTCCCCAGTTACTAGAAGTGAATATGTGACCCACAACATATGTCACAATTAGGAACTATAGTGGACCGTGATGAATGAAGTTTCACCTGGAAGTGAACTGTGTAGTGAGACCTTAGTTTAAATATCAAAGTATAATCTACCATAAATTTCTCTAAAGTATATATACTCTATTCCCAATCCGATACCAAACTTATTCCCAATTATGAGCAAACAGTCTTCCAATTACAATTCCCAAAGCTGCTTTTGTTATGCTCTCTGCCATATCCAACTCCATGAGCAGTTCTTTTGTCTTATAATTTGGTGTCGATTCCACAATGCCCAGCGGCATGTTTGATGGCGTCAACCCTTGTATGACTGGGTCCTGAGTACTGGCAGGATAGTGAAACTATGTTAAGTTCTGCTTGGTACTCTAAATGTTTTGTTTACAAAATACAAAATTAAGTCTGACATGCTTGTACTACTATATCTATTGAGTCTATAAATGATAAAACTGCATTTTTATTTAAAAAGGACTTTTATTGAAGAAGATCATAAGAGTCAAAATGTCACATCCTGGCTTAAATCATTGCCATGGAATGACCCTTTTACATTGTACCTGTTCTGAATTTCTCAAAGCCACGAGTCAAAAGCCATGAGTCATGTGACTAGTTGCAGTCTGTAACACTTGTCATCTGCTAGAGTTTTTCTTTTAAGTTTGATGAGACCATTTAATACCTTGTTAAATGTTTTAAGTACAACTTCAGCCATTCGTCTCACATGTGAACTGTTACAGTAATTACAAAGCATACATTACATGTATTAATTGTGTTTGTATATCAAATGTCAGCAACTCTTTTGATGCTTGATTACATGCTTCATACAATACTTCATACAATACGAGTACAACACTGATTTCAGAAAGCCCAATTGATATATATTTACCTTTTAAAATATTTTATTTATTTTAACACATAATGTTAATATCAAGACATACAGACATTTTTCCATATAAAAGGCTAATTTGGGACCCAAAAATATATATTGACATAAACATAATATCGACAAATGGCCATCAGACGTAGCAGTTTATAAAGTGATACTTTAAATTTTTCACTTGTACCACGTTTGGTAGAGTATAAATTAAATGTGAGCCATTTGATTTTAGAATCACACGTTTACAAGCAACAATGATTGAAATAATTGTAAACACTGGGGCCTGTGTCTCAAGGTATATACACCACACTGTCACTTGTGAGGTATCGTTAATGTCATTTCATTCATAATTGTGGTTGTCATTAATTTTAAGGTTAATTTTGCATAATTATGTTCAGCTCTCGAGGTTAAAGTATGATTTTTTAAGATGCAATTTTTTTTTTCATACAGTGCATACAGAACTTTTCTTCGCTGACATCTTTTAATTTTATATGTCTTTGTTCTTTTTCTATTTAGTTGTTCGACTGTAAAGCTGAAGCAACTTTACTACCAGATGAGAATGTACACCCCACGTCCCTTGACAACTTAACTAGCGATTACACTGCGTGCCCTCCCTGAGAAGTTTCTGCTGAAGGTTGTGTGTCTTAATTGGTCATGATTTTTTAATGCTTTTATTCACACAATAACAGCCTCACATTTTTGTGTATTTGTATTGAATTGAGTCATTTCTAACATTGTGGGTTCGGGGCGATACCCGGTAATCTATGCATTTCCTTAGGTTGGTGTTATTGTATGTGGATCGGGGAATTTTGAAATACGAATGCAGAAAGCTACTCTTAACCAGCCAATTTGTACATTGAGATTTGCAGATGAATTAATGTAGCATACATTTATTGTGATTGCCCTAATAACGGGTTGCGATGATGTACAGAAGTGTAAGATGACAACACTTGTGTTTGTGATGTGTTATGTTCTGTGTAAACCACCTGAGTCTTTCCAACCATACAGTGTAATGGTTTGTTGTATAGCGTTCAAAATAAGCACTTGTCCGTTTGTCCTGACAAGTGAAAATCTGCTCGGACTTTAGTGGTTATCCGTTGGACAAATAAAAATGTTCAGTGCAGTTTCATTTTGAGTAATCAAGAACATTGTCCTTGCAATTGAATAAAACAAATCATTTATTTCAAAAAGTGAAATTAGGCGTATCATAAAATATTGTTTGTTTCCGGTTACCCGACCGACCCTAATTTGAACCTGCTGACCATAAAACTTTTTTTGTATATCCAAAAATGTTTTTTTAATATAACAACGATTTCCACGAAAACATTCCAAAACTATCACATGCACTAATTTGGTGTCATTTAGGGGATAACCCTACTGTGTTTTCCGATTTGCGGACGTATATCGGTGGTTTACTGTCGCAAATTTAGTTTTATTGGCGACCCGTTAGCCACGAAATGTTTTCTTCTAACAATTGATTGATGGAGTTAATTCCCTTCAAATTGAAGTTCGGTAACTTTCGTGAGATATCGGGCGAAGAGTCGAAAAAAAAAATTCCACGAATATATGCGATCTTTTCCGATTTACTCTACATTTAGCGTAGCGAGGTGTTCCGATTAATAATAATAACTATATTTAATGATTTACTCCAGCGACAAACTGGCCTTGTAGAAATTTAGTGACCTTCTGATAAACTAGGGGAGAGAATGTTTACAGATACTGATGGAGTTTACTGCCAACTCAAATGATTAAATATGTCAGTAAGAACTCAATGCGTTTGTTATTTTTTGTAAGTGGTCACTGGGAACTTTGCGGGTTTCTGCTAAAAAAGTTCATGCTGACTAGAAAGAAATTGAACGCAATTTTTTTATTTTTTTTTAATATTTCATTACAATGTTCTTGTTAATAATTCTAACATGATTTAAGTTTTACATCAACATTCTTCTGAAAGAGTAGCCTGTGTGGCGACAGCGGGTTTCCTCTAAAACAGTGTCAGAATGACTATGTGTTTGACATCCAATAGCCAATGATATTAAAGATAAAAATCAATGTGATCTAGTGGCGTCGTTAAATAAAACAAACTTTACTTTTCAACATTCGTTTGAGCATCCTGAGCATATGTACTGCATTTCTATTCATTGGACCAATTGATTGCTTCAAACCAAGTGTGTACTTTAATACTGGATGCATACAGAATAAAACTAACATTGCAAATTATAAAATTGGTAAGTCTACCATTTCTTAGATACACTAGGAAAGATAATATTCATAACATTTTTTTTAAATGTTATTGTTGGACTGATAAATATAGAACCCTTCTTTTCAGTTTTCATTGAAAGAAATTGTTATAACTTATTTACTGGTTTCTATCCAATTAAGGTTCAACCAAGTCTGTCCTGGACCAGTAGAGAAGTTAAGTGTTAGTATATGAGTAAACCTTCTGCCTATTATTAAACAGCAAGGGGTCTTTTGTATGTACTCTCCCACAGATAGGTTAGCACCATGTTGCCCTCAAAATCAAAATGCCTTGCCTTTTATAAATTTTTATTACTCATATGAGCTCAAATATATGGGGTAATATTTTTTCGATCTCTGCACAGTGTGCAGATTGCTTCTACAGTCACTGATTGGCTGGCTTTAAAAAGACAAGATTTGATTGGCAATTACATACTGCCGGGACGACTTTTTGTTCATTCATGATTCCATTCATCGGTCAAACTATTACTACGAACTTCAAATATTTTTTTACGATACGAACAATTACGGAATTAAAAATCAAAATATATGTACAAATGTTTAAAAATGTTTTTATTTTATTATTTTGACTGGGTTTTTTTGGAACTATTCTTTGGTGGATACTGTTGGGTGTGCACCGGTAACGGCGCGTATGAATATATTTTTATGGCTGGTAGAGCTTGTTAGTTGTTACAGCAGCGAGAACGTAAATATACTTTTAAAATCGTTAAAGATTGACAATGGGTAATAAAGAGAATAACTAACAAGCTACGAGGAATTACGGATTATCTGTCCCTCGTGAATTAATGCTGTAAAACCCTCGCCAGAGGCTCGGGTTTACAACATTAATTCACTCGGGACAGATAATCCGTAATTGCTCGTAGCTTGTTAGTTATTCTCTAAATAAGTTGCACATGTAAAAAGAAGCCTTTAAACACACCTATGTGGATAGTACTACATATTTCCTTTTTTTTAATTAAGTTATGAAATAGATATAGAAAATAAAATGGCCATAAGGTTTTTGTCCTTTTGAAAATTGTATAATGGAAAAAAAAGCCCTTATATTTAAAACTGCACATAAAATATGCCCCCAAAACATCACTTTACCATGCCTTACTTCATTTCTAGGGAAAACACTGTGATGAATGGTATTGTTGGTTTGCATAATGCATTTCTATACATGCAGAGGTTATTTTGGATACCAGTAGTCAACACGTTTATTTAATATCCATAAATAAAATTATTTTCCAAAATAAAATGTTTTTCCTACCTACCCTATATTTTTCCAGCATGTAATAGGAAACAAGTTTTTTTTTTTCCCCGGCCGTATAGATAGACAAGTAGATTTCTAGATGTGTTTGTCCAGTGGACTTGTGTGAAATTTTCTGCTTATTTCCATCACTGATCATCACATTGTAAACTTACTACATTTGGTTGACAACCCCTGATTTAATTTTGATAGTTTTAAGATCTTTTCTCCTAGCCTTTTGTTTCTGTTTATTATAATAGCATCGCATACTTTATTTGCAGCTTTCTGACAACCTGAAACACACTGATGTTATGTTCATACAGAGACACAAGAGACGGAGGAAGTTTTCATCCCTAGTCGTCATTTTAGTGAGACCAGTCTGCACCGACACATTGGGTTGAGCAGGTTCACAGCCTCGAGACTTCATCTTCTCTGGAGTGTCCACCTCTGTGTACAAGTTGGAAATATAAGTGTGGTATGTACACATTTCACAAAACAAATGCTGCCAAGTGCACACACCCATTCTTTCTTCATCCTAGAAGTCCCACGACAGTCGACCATGGCATTGAGGAGATAATCTGTGGTGGGTGTTGTATGCAGTGTTCACAAGGTGTTCTAGATTGTCCAAAGGAAGTACCCTGTAAATGTTGGCCTCTGATCTGTCGAAACAAATAGAATCCATAACTACATTTCATAATATTTTCTTGTATCAAGCATTTTTCAGATTTGTGTTTGTAATCACAGAAATAGTATATTTTCCCCCAAGAAAAATGTCATTTACACACATCAAGCTGTGTAATGTGTCACTATTATACTCATGTCACATTAGTCTGCACGGCACAAAAGTCTGCACATGTTAATTACGTCTTGAAACAAGTGTAGAGTATGTTTGTAAACAAACAGACAACGTTAATTTAATTCATAAAACAATTGTTAAAACAACACATCTTGATTGTGAAGATATGTATAAAACTGGTAGATAATAATTTGATTGAAAAAAACTCTGAATTAATGCACTAAAAGTATACTTTTGCCAGCCTCAATCAACATGTTTTTGTATCACCTGTTAACACGTGTGTCACCGCTGTAATGATCAACCTTGCATATTAACTTACACAAGTTTACATAGAAGCTTCAATACACCTTATTGCAATTTATGAATCTATAAATGATTTATTTTATCTGCTAATGTAAACATCCAAGCATACTTTGAATTTCCCTCCGAGTGACACAACACAACCAATATGGCTGCCCACACTATAAAGCTTACAGCATGGCCTACTTTTAGCTATAGTCTATTTAATAAAAGTTATCATTGATTGTCTAATATGGCTAACGGACACTATTTGTGCTCATTTACTTGTTAATAAGACAACTTATGTTTAAATTAATAATGGTTATAAATTTGACATTGGCTTTTTTTATATTGTCATTTTGTGCTATCCAAGATAAGGAGCATGGAACACCATTTACATTTATTTCATTTGCATAATCTAAGTTTTCCTGAAACTATAATAGGAAGTGTTTGTTGTCTAGAAGTTACAAAAAGTTGTTGTTTCTGTGAACATTAGCGACAGAAAGGGTTGTTTTAATGTTTGCTGCGCAAACTTATGTACTGTCATACAGGCCAGTAAATACAGGGGGGTGCCACTAAAAATGCGCTCATTACTTGAGTTTAAAAAAAAGTTAAAAATTAAATAACTTTAAGTAGTACTTGACACATTTATTGTAACATTGTACTGTGGCGGTGAAACAAATATTTTTAAGGAAAGATTTTAACTTTAAAATGTAACACAAATGCTTAGGTGCACAGACTTGGGTGCCACCAGTGTATCTTAAAATTTTTAATTTGCTTGTTTTTATATATACATGTATATATATAAAAAAAAAAATTCTGACTTACTTAGCCTTGATACACACATGTAAGAACTATTAGAAAGTTTAATTAGAATCTAGTGCTCTACTGCAGTTGGTGGGTCCACCACAGATTGTTATACCTATATGGCTGTGATACTGGCAATCGTCCAACGTGGACACCATGCAACTACATGTTGTACACTTCGTTTTCTTCTCCTTTGAATCACTGCCTTTTTTCACTTTTTTTTTTTTTTCAGCTTTCATATATTCAAATTTAGAATGTTATTTCTTTGGTGGTAATTTTTTAATTTTTTTTAAATATACCAATGTGAACAAGTGATTTTTTCGAGTCAGGTGACAATTGTGAAATAACTAAACCAGCATGCTTGCCTTTAATTAAAATGTAAGCATTTTACAGGTGATTTTAATTGATGTTGTTGGGGACTCCCGTCTGTGGGATAATTGTTTGATAGCCCGACTCCTAATAACAGTAACCTCTGACCCAGAGATAATTGTTTGATAGCTCGACTCCTAAAAACAGTAACCTCTGACCCAGAGATAGTTATAGGATATTAAATGAGCTTCCCTTTCATATCATGTCTATGTCCTGAGCAAAATAATTTTCAGTTGTCACGAGCTTTAGCAAGTGATAATGAAAGTTATTTGATGAGCGACATAAACATGATACAAAGTGATAGCGAGTTTAATATCCTATTTATTACCCATAATTGATCTTAATTTATTTCATTTGATTGACATTCCTGTAACTTGTTGTAGTGCACCTATCGATGACGTCATTGTGTGACATTGAAGTGCTACGTCCCACTTGGTATCACTTTAATATGTACCAAGATATTTTTAACCATATGGGTAATGAGATAAACTATATACACATTACACATTGCGAGATTATGTTTCCCATGGTGGAAAACAGCAGACTAGACTAAAGATGTGGATCTTTTCTGGAAGTCTGTCCTTAAGTTTTTCTCAGGACTGATTTACTCTGTTTGAGAAAGCGTGTTCTGTTGAGTTTATTACTGGACACTTCGTTGTTCTCTTGTTATTTACTCATAAATTTTTTTACAAAGTAATACTTCAATTGATTAAATTCACTACCAGAATTTTTTTATTATTTATTAGAAATAAATACCAAAATAGCGAAATATGGCATTTGTTACTGTGATAAAATACTTAAAAATAAATACTTAAAGATAAAAAAAAAAGTTTTAAAAATAATAGTGCTATTAAAATAAATACTGCATGTTAAGGATACACTCTGTTTAACAAATTCCCTAGTCAAGAGATGCTACCAATACCCCTGCCCCCACACCAAGGAAGCATCTTGAATTATTACAACAAAACCCCCCACAAAAAAAACATTCTGTTTCTCCCCGAAGCTATAGTCTGTTCCTGTAAAATGGGCCGATCATCTAAAAGAAACATATTAAATGTAATAATGATGATGATTACTTATATATATAAATATTTTATTAATATTTTGTATTACACATATATTGAAATAACTTTGGTGATTTTTTATTATTTTTTATTACTGTAATATAAAATATATTACAATTGTGTTAAAAAATATCTTAAAATGCAAACATTTCGTTTAAAAACTTCCTGTTCTTAACTCAACACTGTTATGACGTTAGAATCTCCGACGTAAAAACCGACACACCAAGATGTTTAATATATCGCCATGTCTAGTGTACCGGTGTGTAGAACTCTTGTGTTTTCAGAGATGTTGATTTTTGTTTAACATCCTGTTCTCCACTCAACACTGTTATCACCAGGATGTATTGTATGACATTGCCATCTCCGACGTAGAAAGCTGTGCACTCTGAGGATTAAATGTGATGTCATCACATTGTTTAATATCTCAGTGAAAAGTGTCACCAGGATGTATTGTATGTGTCTTATGTGATGCTGATTTTAGTATTTTTTTAACTTTGTCTTCTCCACTGAACACGGTTATGGCGTCATCATCTCCGACGTAGAAAGCTGTGCACTCTGAGGATTAAATGTGATGTCATCACATTGTTTAATATCTCAGTGAAAAGTGTCACCAGGATGTAGTGTATGTGTCTTGTGTGATGCTGATTTTAGTATTTTTTTAACTTTGTCTTCTCCACTGAACACCGTTATGGCGTCATCATCTCCGACGTAGAAAGCTGTGCACTCTGAGGATTAAATGTGATGTCATCACATTGTTTAATATCTCAGTGAAAAGTGTCACCAGGATGTAGTGTATGTGTCTTGTGTGATGCTGATTTTAGTATTTTTTAAACTTTGTCTTCTCCACTGAACACGGTTATGGCGTCATCATCTCCGACGTAGAAAGCTTTGCACTGAGGATTAAATGTGATGTCATCATGTTGTTTAATATCTCAGTGAAAAGTGTCACCAGGATGTAGTGTATGTGTCTTGTGTGATGCTGATTTTAGTATTTTTTTAACTTTGTCTTCTCTACTGAACACGGTTATGTCTAGTGTATGTAGAACTCAGAGTTTTCACTGATGTTTATTTGTTTAACTTTGTGTTATCCTCCCAACACTTAGGACTGATTTACTCTGTTTGAGAAAGCGTGTTCTGTTGAGTTTATTACTGGACACTTCGTTGTTCTCTTGTTATTTACTCATACATTTTTTTACAAAGTAATACTTCAATTGATTAAATTCACTACCAGAAATTTTTTATTATTTATTAGAAATAAATACCAAAATAGCGAAATATGGCATTTGTTACTGTGATAAAATACTTAAAAATAAATACTTAAAGATAAAAAAAAAAGTTTTAAAAATAATAGTGCTATTAAAATAAATACTGCATGTTAAGGATACACTCTGTTTAACAAATTCCCTAGTCAAGAGAGGCTACCAATACCCCTTCCCCCACACCAAGGAAGCATCTTGAATTATTACAACAAAACCCCCCACAAAAAAAACATTCTGTTTCTCCCCGAAGCTATAGTCTGTTCCTGTAAAATGGGCCGATCATCTAAAAGAAACATATTAAATGTAATAATGATGATGATTACTTATATATATAAATATTTTATTAATATTTTGTATTACACATATATTGAAATAACTTTGGTGATTTTTTATTACTGTAATATAAAATATATTACAATTGTGTTAAAAAATATCTTAAAATGCAAACATTTCGTTTAAAAACTTCCTGTTCTTAACTCAACACTGTTATGACGTTAGAATCTCCGACGTAAAAACCGACACACCAAGATGTTTAATATATCGCCATGTCTAGTGTACCGGTGTGTAGAACTCTTGTGTTTTCAGAGATGTTGATTTTTGTTTAACATCCTGTTCTCCACTCAACACTGTTATGAAATTGCCATCTCCGACGTAGAAAGCTGTGCACTCTGAGGATTAAATGTGATGTCATCACATTGTTTAATATCTCAGTGAAAAGTGTCACCAGGATGTAGTGTATGTGTCTTGTGTGATGCTGATTTTAGTATTTTTTTAACTTTGTCTTCTCCACTGAACACGGTTATGGCGTCATCATCTCCGACGTAGAAAGCTGTGCACTCTGAGGATTAAATGTGATGTCATCACATTGTTTAATATCTCAGTGAAAAGTGTCACCAGGATGTAGT
Organism: Gigantopelta aegis; assembly: GCF_016097555.1. Lineage (NCBI taxonomy): Eukaryota > Metazoa > Mollusca > Gastropoda > Neomphalida > Peltospiridae > Gigantopelta > Gigantopelta aegis. Next base: position 81,505,319 of record NC_054707.1, on the reverse strand, counting down.
GTATGTGTCTTGTGTGATGCTGATTTTAGTATTTTTTTAACTTTGTCTTCTCCACTGAACACGGTTATGGCGTCATCATCTCCGACGTAGAAAGCTGTGCACTCTGAGGATTAAATGTGATGTCATCACATTGTTTAATATCTCAGTGAAAAGTGTCACCAGGATGTAGTGTATGTGTCTTGTGTGATGCTGATTTTAGTATTTTTTAAACTGTCTTCTCCACTGAACACGGTTATGGCGTCATCATCTCCGACGTAGAAAGCTTTGCACTGAGGATTAAATGTGATGTCATCATGTTGTTTAATATCTCAGTGAAAAGTGTCACCAGGATGTAGTGTATGTGTCTTGTGTGATGCTGATTTTAGTATTTTTTTAACTTTGTCTTCTCTACTGAACACGGTTATGGCGTCATCATCTCCGATGTAGAAAGCTGTGCACTCTGAGGATTAAATGTGATGTCATCACATTGTTTAATATCTCAGTGAAAAGTGTCACCAGGATGTAGTGTATGTGTCTTGTGTGATGCTGATTTTAGTATTTTTTAAACTTTGTCTTCTCCACTGAACACGGTTATGGCGTCATCATCTCCGACGTAGAAAGCTTTGCACTGAGGATTAAATGTGATGTCATCACGTTGTTTAATATCTCAGTGAAAAGTGTCACCAGGATGTAGTGTATGTGTCTTGTGTGATGCTGATTTTAGTATTTTTTTAACTTTGTCTTCTCCACTGAACACGGTTATGGCGTCATCATCTCCGACGTAGAAAGCTGTGCACTCTGAGGATTAAATGTGATGTCATCACATTGTTTAATATCTCAGTGAAAAGTGTCACCAGGATGTAGTGTATGTGTCTTGTGTGATGCTGATTTTAGTATTTTTTTAACTTTGTCTTCTCCACTGAACACGGTTATGGCGTCATCATCTCCGACGTAGAAAGCTTTGCACTGAGGATTAAATGTGATGTCATCACGTTGTTTAATATCTCAGTGAAAAGTGTCACCAGGATGTAGTGTATGTGTCTTGTGTGATGCTGATTTTAGTATTTTTTTAACTTTGTCTTCTCCACTGAACACGGTTACGTCTAGTGTATGTAGAACTCAGAGTTTTCACTGATGTTTATTTGTTTAACTTTGTGTTATCCTCCCAACACTTATGATGTCAGCAATTCCCACGTAGAAAGCTTTGCATCGAGAGAAATAAATGTAATTTCATCACACAGTTTAATATCTCAGTAAAAATGAAGGAAGGAAATGTTTTATTTGACAACGCTCTCAACATATTTTATTTACGGCTATGTGGCATCTGACATATGGTTAAAGACAACACAGATATTGAGAAAAAACCTGCTGGTGCCACTTCATGGGCTACTCTTTTCGATTAGCAGCAAGGGATCTTTTATCAGGGCTCGAAACGGCCTGTGGCCAGGTCGCCAAATGCAACCAATGTCCTGTTTGGGCGACTTAAATATTTAAAAAATAATGTTGTTAGTCGCCCAAATAATATTATCTTCTTTAGAGCTATAACATATGAGCCACTATTAATATATGTATTCCACATTAAAATCTTGCTCGTGGTTCGCTTACCATAATTTGCCAATATGCATTATTATTTTTTGGGCAACCATATTTTTTGGTGAGTTTTCGAACCCTGTTTATATGCACCATCCCACACATAGGATAACACATACCACAGCCTTTGATATACCAGTCGTGGTACACTGGCTGGAGCGAGAAATAGCTCAGCGAGGATTGGTGAAAAGTGTCACCAGGTCTTGAGTGTATGTAGAACTTGGTGTTTTCACAGATGTTGATTTTTGTTCAAAGTAATGACATTAAGAATGTATTTGGTATCATTCTTCAGTGCTCCGTCGGTGGGCCCATTGGGCTATTTCTCATCACAGCCAGTGCACCACGACTGGTGTATCAAAGGTCGTGGTATGTGCTATCCTGTCTGGGATGGTGCATATAAAAGATCCCTTGCTACTAATGGAAAAATATAGCGGGTTTCCTCTCTATGACTGTCAAAATTACCATATGTTTGACATCCAATAGCCGATGATTAATAAATCAATGTGCTCTAGTGGTGTCGTTAAACAAAACAAACTTTTCTTCAGTGCTATATATAAACAGTATTGGGCACAATAACCAGGACTATCCATCCTGCCATCATGTTAGAAGCAGAATGAATTCATTAACCCGTTTCCTGCCGTTGACGTGTATACACGTCAAGCGTCATCACAATGACGTCACTTAGCTTTGTTTTCATTTTGAAATCGTTTTCTAAAATAATTGTTGACATTTTGGTCAAAAACAAAGAAAATGTCAATAAATAGTCTTATAATGATATATCCAAATATTTGCCAAATTGTTGTAGTACATCTTATGTTTTTTTGAAAACAGAAATGACCCGTCAAATAGCGCGTGCTATTGTTTGTTATTGTTTCATTTTTTGGTAGCGGTTTCTTTTATCTGTACAAATTAGTCATGCCTAAAAAAAGTACAAACACAATCAAATAGTTGTAACCACAGGGGTGTAGGGTGAGCTGGATGGGGGGGATCGAATATGAACCAAGTGGACCTTTTCTATTTAGTTTTTGCACCACCAGAAACTCCATATGTATAAACCTGTATGTTTTAGTTCTGAAAGCGGACCATTTACTTCAGTAGGGGAGGGGGGTGTCATCCGAACCTCCCCCCAGCCTATGCCCCTGAACCAAACGGCATAAACAGTCATAGAAAAGCACCAATTCCCTATTTCTATTTATAAACAACAGGTCATGTGACAGCACATTTACCGCCATACAATTTGACAGCAGTAGTACACATTGCTTGCATGTGCTGCTGTTTTCATTAATAATTACAATGTGGTTACTTATAGTACAGCAGACGGTATTCTAACTAGCTATGTTTGCTTGAACAGTTACATCAACTAGGCCTATTCAGTATTTGATCGATTATGTACATGTGCTCGGTGTTCGTCGTCGATTTGTTGTGTGTTGTTTTTCTGCCCGTTTTTCCTTTTCAACATCACATATTACATTCACATTGGTATTAATCACTACTGAGTGGATATATATTTGTTCTCCTTTTTTTAAATGAATTACAAACTATAGGTTATGAATATCTGCTGAACTAGTCTGGGGAATACCTTGACCTACATTATTTTCAATAACCAATCACAAAACATTTTCATTGCGTGTCACACATCATTATGTTGGGGCACCGTTTTGTTGTTGTTTTTTTAATTATTGAAATGGATTGCAGCATGTACTATTGAAACGAAACCCAGAGTTCACCTAATGTGACTCGGTGTTTACAAAAAGGATAAATTTCCACGCCAGGTCCGGCCACCCCGTTCACTTGTGGACTTCCAAAAGGTTCTACAAATTAATACATTTTATAATAATGGTTTTTCCAGTAATCTAACGACCTGCCACAAGGTTAACCAAAACACAACAATTTTAAAACATTTATTCAACACAAAGACAAAGAGCTCTTAACAAAATACTGTGGACATTTGACAAGTTATACTATAATATTACCCTGAGATTTACGACAAATATACTTATTTGAAAGTTCCATACCAAATAAAACACCGGTCTACATGAAAAACTTATAATATCGGTAATTTAGGCTACAACTCCTATTACAAATAAAATAGTCCCTATTAGAAACTATCAATTTGGTTTGAAAGATGATTTACACCAAAATCCCAAAACTACAATTCTTCCATGTTACAATTAATTTCCTATTACAAATGTGAATATCCCACATAGAAATTCAACAATTGGTTTGAAAGCCGAATTATCACGGAGTTCACTACACCTCCCAAACCTCAAACAAACATATATCGGAAAACAAATAACTGAAATTTATCTGCATGTTTAGAAATAATATTTCCAAGAAAAATAAATGACATGCATCCTCATGCACAACCAACAAAATGACAACAATTCTTTTACCAACAATGTACAACGATTAACCCCATGGCCAGTAATAAAGCATATGGAAACGGAGGGAGGGGGAGAGAGGGAGAGGAGAGAGGAGGAGGAGGAGGAGGAGGAGGAGAGAGAGAGAGAGAGAGAGAGAGAGAGAGAGAGAGAGAGAGAGAGAGAGAGAGAGAGAGAGAGAGAGAGAGAGAGACAGAGAGAGAGAGAGACAGAGAGAGAGAGAGAGAGAGAGAGAGAGAGAGAGAGAGAGAGAGAGAGAGAGAGAGAGAGAGAGGAGAGAGAGAGAGAGAGAGAGAGAGAGAGAGAGAGAGAGAGGGAGAGAGAGGAGGAGGAGGAGAGAGAGAGAGAGAGACAGAGAGAGAGAGGAGAGAGAGAGAGAGAGAGAGAGAGAGAGAGAGAGAGAGAGAGAGAGAGAGAGACAGAGAGAGAGACAGAGAGAGAGAGAGAGAGACAGAGAGAGAGACAGAGAGAGAGAGACAGAGAGAGAGAGAGAGAGAGACAGAGACAGAGAGAGAGAGACAGAGAGAGAGACAGAGAGAGACAGAGAGAGAGAGAGAGACAGAGAGAGAGAGAGAGAGAGAGAGAGAGAGAGAGAGACAGAGAGAGAGAGAGACAGAGACAGAGACAAACAGACTGACTGTAAAATCTAGGCTTTAACCCACCCCTAAAACATTAATTTACCCAAACCATAATAACTTACCCTATGAAAACACATCAGAAAGTAAAGTTCCAAGTTTGACCACACGGGCAACACGAGGACGAAGTCGTATCTCATTGGTTCATCCCAAATAAACAATCATATAAAAATTATTACCCATAACAATTATGCCTAAAATTCACCAAAATATTCTATTATTACTACAATAGTGTATCCACTTCACAAAAAAAAAAAAAAAATACAAATAAAAATATATATTTTACTTCCTGTTGCATTACCGTAAAACCTCTAAATATTACCCTACTTAAAATTTTATCTTAATAACAGTGAATTCCATGTTTTTATCCCAGCAATATTATTCAGTTAGTAAATAGTGATTAGTATAGTTAAAGCCGCACACCCTAGTTCCATCCAGCGAAAATAAATTATAATTTGGTTAATCTACAAACCTGTGTAACGGGAATCCCTAGATCTCTGTGTATCTTAACCCGTTTATTAGTTTCCCAGATTCAATGTATCTGATCTGGCTTTCAAGGTAGCTGTCTATGATAAAGAGTTTCACTAAGGTCTAGTGCAGAAGACGAAATGAAAACACAAAATTAACTAGTCAACTTTTATTTACACTTAACATAAAATCACACAAAATATTTATTAGGAATAAGATTACTTCAAACCTTTAATCCTACCCCAAACCTAACAATTTACACCTCGTAACTCCACACAACCTAATAAACAAGACATGTTCGTAGCTCAGGCAAACATAGTACCTTTCTGCTGCAAACAAAATCACTAATACAATACCATTAAGCCACTATTACAAAACCTAACACAACCACTAAACCACTGCTACCAAACCTAACACAGGACAAAAGACATGGTCTACTCGAACAGAAGTTAGGTCTCACTACACAGATCACTTCCGGGTGAGAGTTCATTCATCACGGTCCACTATAGTTCCTAATTGTGACACACGTTATGGTTCACATATTCACTTCTAGGAAATGGTGAAGAATTAAAACAATATGTATGTTTAATGGTAAGCCTTCTGGCTGTATTTTGCCCATGTTATTTTGTAATATTGTGCATCGACCTTTTGGGACATGGGTATATAGCGCACGTGACAGCCGGAGTGAATCGATTAATGAACCACCTGTTCGGACCGGTACTACAGCCAGATGCGGTCATATAGCAAAAAACTGAGACGGAAATGTTCTCAATTTTGCAGTGAAAATAAATGCTTATATAATGTATGTTCGCAATGGTGTATGTTGTTGGTGCCAATGAGAACCCGTTCTATGGGCAATCTTCACTTGAAGTTGGGCAGTTTAACATGGGTTTCAATGGCAGATGACATCTGTGTAGTGAGACCATAATGTAAAACATGAAATTACTGTTTATCCCAAAATATATAACTTTAGCAAGCCAAAATGAAAATGTACAAGTGTAGCATCCTTATAAAGGTAATTACATCGATGTTGATTTCAGCCAAGTGTATGGGGGCCCTGTTTGGGTAAATATTGCAAACATGTCAATTTTATTTATTTTTATTTTTATTTTTATTTTATTTTTATTTTTTAGGGGTGTGTTTGTCAAAATGTATATTCTAGTGTTCTTACATGTAATAAATAAATTAATCTGAGTGTCTAACACGGAGTTTCTCATTGTAAAGGGTCAAAATTCAAGGTCACAAGGTCAATATCCAAATTCACCCTAATTTCTGTGATTTTGTGCATAATGATTTTTTACAAATGTACAGTCATAATGACAAACAGTTTTGATGGTATTGTGAATATATAACATAGTTTTCTACTATGAAAGTAGAATTTGTGTCTGCCATTAACAATATGTGGATCTTCATGCTGAAATATACAGAAAAACCCAGGATTTCAACACTTCATTATGAAACAATTGTTGCCCATAGCAACAATTGATGGAAACTAATATTTTTAATGAACTAACTAGATAATTATCTTCTTTGTATGTTCCCCATATCAGAACTACCAACAAGGTCATACATTACCATATAGTGGCTGCTTGTTTGATGGCCATCTATTGTGTGGATGACCAAGGAGTAACAATGTGATATGAAGTTTTATTGGATGGTATGGTACATCTATCTTTTGGTGTATTGGTTAGAGTTCATAAGTTATCAAACTAACTTCAAACCAAGTTTGACAAAATCGGTCTCTAGTATAGCTTTTCATGGTGTAAATGACCCAAATTATCAAACTGACTTCAAACCAAGTTTGACAAAATTGGTCACTAGACTTCCGGGTGAGAGTTCATTCATCACAGTCCACTATAGTTCCTAATTGTGACACACGTTATGGTTCACATATTCACTTCTAGGAAATGGTGAAGAATTAAAACAATATGTATGTTTAATGGTAAGCCTTCTGGCTGTATTTTGCCCATGTTATTTTGTAATATTGTGCATCGACCTTTTGGGACATGGGTATATAGCGCACGTGACAGCCGGAGTGAATCGATTAATGAACCACCTGTTCGGACCGGTACTACAGCCAGATGCGGTCATATAGCAAAAAACTGAGACGGAAATGTTCTCAATTTTGCAGTGAAAATAAATGCTTATATAATGTATGTTCGCAATGGTGTATGTTGTTGGTGCCAATGAGAACCCGTTCTATGGGCAATCTTCACTTGAAGTTGGGCAGTTTAACATGGGTTTCAATGGCAGATGACATCTGTGTAGTGAGACCTTAGGCATGCATGGTACCTTTGGCTATCTCCCAAAGTAAGACCTCAATATATAGTAGTTCCCCCTTAATATAGTCTACTCAGGACTTCTCAAAATAACAATCTTAAATAATTTAACTTTAATATAATAATAATAATTCAGCGAATGCTTAATTAATACCCAACTTAATCTACACTAATTACAAAATATATTACCAAATTACAATACCTAAAATATTACCAAATCAACAAATCTATATCCCATATAATAAAACATTAATTATTAAAAGAATAAATCCATATCACCTATTTTCAACACAACTTAATTCCGTTTCCCTTACATTCCCCCCAACCTAAAAAAACAAATATGCAATATTTGCAGTTCATTTGTGGTCTCCACAAAAAGTTCATAGATTAAAATATATTATGAGTTCATCCACTCTGTTTTTACAGTTCTAATTAAAATTTTCTTCCCGTCCGGTGTTGTTCTGGTGATGATTGATTCATCCCGGCAAACATAAGGATTTGGCACAATGCCAACATCCTTCAAGTCATCTGCAAGCTTCACTCGTTTCAGCCTAGCTTTTTCTCTTTTGTCCACATGAACCACCCTCTTTCTCCTTGGGCACAAGTTGTTTTCAGGGTTACGGAACAGACGATTCTCTTCCTTGGAGTTCTCCCCTGCGTGTGCTGTAACCTCACCGTGGTGCAGGGGTGTAACATTCTCTTTGAGAATGGCCAATACAGCACAAATTGAAGTTTAGAGTAAAATTCGGTGATATTTGTATTTGCCTTTTTGCACAGTTCTTTACACTGTTTTTGTTTAAACCTTGAATTTTAATATTGATGTTGATCATCACTTTATTTATTTGCATTTACCATAGTTTGACACCCAATAGCCGATGTATTTTTCGTGCTGGGGTGTCGTTAAACATTCATTCATTCATTCATTCATTCCTTGGAGGTCTGGAACTGGCCAATGTCTTCATTCTTATGAACTCTCCGAACATGGCGTCTTAACATAGCCCGCTGTGGATGTTTATAGGTACATGTAGCACATCTAAAAATACGGACAGTTCGCCGATGAAATTTTTTCCAGTGTGCCCAGATGTGTTGTGCGTCTTATACTGATGTTCCCCACACTCTGGTACCGGACACGGCATCCCCTCCTCTGGAAAATCGGGTCTCAAGTCTTCATTCAATGTCTCCATCTCATCAGAGTCCACTTCCACCTCTAATATTTCCGAATTCATATAAAAATATAAAAGGAAAGAAAAAAAAATAAACTATCTTATTCGTCAAAAATTATTTTCACATCAAAATTCACCAGAAATAAGAATATTTCTTTTGAGAATTTTAAAATTTGTTACAAAGTAAGTAAAGTAATAGATCAAGAATTTTACAACCATCCCTTGACCTGACTCACACCACCTCTTGACAGACACAAGTCCAGCCATGACCCATTCAAGATCTACTACGAAAAAAACAAACAAACAAAACAAAAGAAAACCAGGAAGGACAATAGTTAAGCCAATTTGATGAACACCGTGATCAACTACGGAAATGTACTTTAAGAAATACACTTACTCTCCTTGATCTACACCAAAGCGTTAAACTATTAAATCCTTCTACAGAGAAAAGGTACAATGTCTAGACTATAGGCTTAATGTATTGACTACGGAAGACTACCTCTCGGTATTCTTACTCTCATCAACACCCACTTTTACCTAAAATATCTGACATTATAACCAAAGAAATTAAAGAAACAATTGTTTATTCAATGTCTGTTAGAAAGGACGTTTCATGAAAGGAACAGAAAGAAATTAGACTTTTTAGGGAGAATACTTCAAAGGCTTTCTTATGTTCCTACCACACTTGGTTTGTTTATACATACCAAATGCTGGCTCAACCCCAACCTCAGCAGACCCAACTCCAACCTCAGCAGACCCAACCTGACTTCCCACTTCATATTCCACAACAGAAGGACCTTCTTCATTACTAAAATGACCAGATTGACTGTTAGATACTTCCATTTCCTCTCAAGCATGTGGTGGACGAACCCCTTCATATGGTTTAATATGATCAACATGCACTACCAATGGTTTGCTATCAGGGAATTTCTGAATTTTGTAATTTACGTCCGACATCTTGCCTAAAACTTTATATGGACCTGTCCAACCCATAGCTAGTTTTTTTCCTGCCAATGGTGGATACCATCTCCAAACAAAATCACCAACGACATACTTTCTAGGTTTTAAACCCCGATCATAATATTTCTTCTGTCTCCTAGCAGCTTCTTTTAGATGTTTAAAAACAAATTCATGAGTGCTAACCATCGCATATTGTAACCATCTGACGTACTCTATGTGACATAGTATTTTTGGAATTACAGGAGGATTTCCAATCATTATATCTATTGGCAAAGATATTTCATGACCAAACATTAATAAATTTGGAGAACATCCAGTACTCTCGTGAACTGTTGATCTATATGCCAAAAGAACAAAAGGAATTTGATCATCCCAGTCTGAACGATTACTATTGACATACATTGACAACATTTGAATCAAAGTTCGATTGAAACGTTCTACAAGTCCATCAGATTGAGGCCTATAAGGAGTTGTTCTGGTTTTCTCTATTCCCAATTTGTCACACAAGATCAAGAAGAGATGTGACTCAAATTCTCTTCCTTGATCTGTATGTATCTGTTTAGGAACTCCATATCTGCAAATGAACTCATTTACTAGTTTATCAGCCACCCTAATGGCTGTGTGATCAGGTACAGCGTAAGCCTCAACCCACTTGGTAAAGTAATCACAAACTACTATAATGTACTCATTCCCATTTTCTGACAAAGGACATTCCAAAATATCTATTGCAATGCGATCGAAAGGAGCACCTACTGTGGATTGTTGAAGAGGAGCCCTTCCTAACCCTGGTCCAGGTTTTCTCCTAGCACAAAGATCACATTGTTTAATCCATCTCCTAACCTCAGATGACATTCCTGGCCAATATACTCTGCTTTTGATGGATTTTATTGTTCTTTTTCTTCCAAGATGTCCACCCAATTTACCTTTATGTAATGTGTCAAATATCTGTGTTCTTATTTCCCTTGGAGCAAGAAGAAGCAAACTATGTTTGTTTTCAATCTCATTATACCATCTGTAGTATAGCAAACCTTTCCTCACCACCAGTTGATCCCACAATCCCCATAAAACTCTAACCTCAACTGATACAGGAAATACCATGTATTTAGGAGGCCTACTTTCATACTTTCCTTTCCATTCCAACAACTGTTTAATTCCTAAATCCTGATTTTGCCATAATTGTAAATTTTCTTTAGTCCAAGTTTGAAACCAACTCATTAAATCATCATCTATAGAGTCATCTGTCGGGTCATATCGACTTCCATTTGTCATTATAGGAGCCACAATGTAGGTTTTGTCAGACTCCTCAGAATCTTTTACTTCCGCCATTGTCTCCTCTGTCATAAATGTCTCTATTTTTGAGTTAATTTCCTTCTTCCCCAAACAGTCTACACATTCAGGATGTTTACACTTTCTTTGCCCCATTCTGGAAAGTCCATCGGCATTAGCATGCAAAGTTCCTCTACGATATTCAAGTGTGAAATCATAAGTTTCCAAAACTGTGATCCATCTAGCTACCATTCCCTCTGGATTTTTGAAATTTCTCAACCACTTAAGAAAGGCATGATCAGTCCTAACTACAAAATGTCTTCCCCAAAGATAATGCCTGAACTGTTTTATAAAGGTCACTACTGCCAATAGCTCACGATAAGTGGTACAATATTCTCTTTTGAGCTTTATTCAAAGTTTTGCTTGCATATGCAATTACACGTTCCTCGCCATCTTGAAACTGTGACAAAACTGCTCCAATACCTGTTAAACTGGCATCTGTGTCAAGAATGAATTCACAACTATCACTACTCCAGTCAGGATAAGCCAAAATAGGTGCAGAAATTAAGCAATCTTTTAACAAAATAAAAGCATTCTGACATGAAGAAGTCCAAGAAAATTTTACAGACTTATGTGTTAAAAATATGAGTGGACTAGCAATCGTAGAAAAGTTTGGTATGAATCTACGATAATAACCTGACAAACCCAAGAAACTTCTAACTTCAGAAACATTTGTTGGTACGGGCCAGTTGACAATGGCTTTAATTTTCTCAGGGTCACACTCAATACCTTGCCCAGAAACTACATGTCCCAGAAAATTAACTTTTGTTTGAAAAAGTCTACACTTGGATAGCTTCAATTTAAGATTGGCTTCCCTAAATCTCTGCAGTACTAATTTTAGATTTTCTAAAGCTGTTTCAAAATTATTTCCAAACACAATAATATCATCCAGATAACAAAGACAACGTTCAAAATGAAGGCCCCTCAAAACAAATTCCATCAGCCTCTTGAATGTTGCTGGAGCATAACAAAGTCCAAAAGGAAGAACCTTGAACTGATAAAGACCCCGATGTGTCGACAATGCAGTTTTTGACTTGTCATTATCACTCATCATACACTGCCAATAACCTGACACTAGATCTAAAGTGGAAAACCAATGAGCCCCTGCTAAAGAATCGAGACAGTCATCTATTCTTGGTAATGGATATGCATCCTTTACTGTGACCTGATTAACTTTCCGATAATCCACACAGAATCTGACTGACCCATCTCGCTTTGTTACCAGAAGAACAGGAGAAGACCAAGGACTATCACTAGGCTCAATTATGTTATCTTTTATCATCTTTGCTAATTCCTGATCAATCACTTTCTTTTGTTCGTATGGTACACGTCTTGGAGGAAGTTTAATTGGAGCAGCATCACCAGTATTGATATTGTGTTTAACTATATCAGTACGACCTAAAATTCCCTCGGGTGACTTAAAAACATCTTCATACTCACATAACAACTGCCCCACACTTAGTCTTTGCTGACTATCAAGGGTATCAGAAACTGTATCAAATAAATGTTTCAAATGTTCAAGGGGTTCTTTCAAATTATTCTTTGGTTTACTTACAGTTTGTGAGTCTAAAGAAACATTAGCTGTTTGTAAACTTCCAACCAAAGTATGTTTACCAAGAACAATTGGTTTCTCTGTAACATTTACAACAGAAAACATAACATTTTCTGGATTTACCAAAGCATTTGCAACCAACAAACCTTTTTTTCCTAGATGTTTATAAGGTTGTAAGGTATTGATTTCTCCTTTACAAATTTGACCTTCAACATATCCTTTTACAATCATTTCTGTTTCTGCTGGAATCACTACTCTTTTTGAAAACTTTACTCTAGCACATCTTAAAGTGTTTTCCCTCTTCAATTGAATATAATTTTGACCAAATTGTAAAACACCCTGTGCAATTCTAATGGCTATATCATAAACCTCAAAGAAATCCATCCCAAGAATGCCTGTCAAGTCTATTTTAGCCACCAAAAACTCGTGCACAAACACATGTTCATCCAACTGAAATTGCATAGTGATTTTTCCTTCTATTTCCAAAAGAGACCCATCTGCTGTTCTTAGTGTCTGATCATTCTCTTTTAATTGTGGTTTCCAATCTCCCAACTGTTCATAGAATTCTTTAGATACTAAAGAAATACTTGACCCAGTGTCAATCAGAAATGCATTAGACTGTGAATCCACACATACCTCAGCGTACAAGCAAGATCTTGCACTTTCATTTTCACATTTTGATGGCCTGACTTTAGAGAAGAATTTCTGAGCTGGGATTTCGGCCTTAATCTCAGCCCCTTTTAGTTTCCCTGCTGTTTTTGTTCATCAACATTTGAACTCCTTCCTTGGCTATTCCACTTACCCCCCACTCTCGCTTTCTTTTCTAAACAATCATATGACAGATGACCAAACTTTCTACACACAAAACACTGAACCTCATCTAGCGTGTAGGGTTTTCTGTTTGACCGCTTAGATTCTGCACTACCTCTACTTTGTTTAGAGAGATTTTCTACACAATCCTTTAATGTCTGAACAAGATTATTCAGTCCACTCATATCAGTTTTGTTCTCTATTTTAGTAGAATTTCTAACTGTCTGAACATAGCCACTATCCATCTCTGTATTGACCTGAGGTTTTCTAGGAACATTTTGAGAACCTTTTACAGCTTCGTACTCTACTGCCAATGAAACAGCTTGATCTAATGTTTTTGGATGGTGAAAAATAATATGTTCTCTCAACTCACTACTTCCTATCCCATTCAGAAATTGTTCAATAATGCTTGTCTCTCTGTATACATAAGGGATTTTTGGAAAAGCCAAACTAGCAATGCGTCTTAGAGCAAAAGCATAGTCAGAAGGAGTTTCCTGTCTTTGCCGCTTTCTTGCTCTAAACTCACATTGGTGTGCAACCTCGCGTTCTTGTGGATCAAATCTCTGAGTCAGAATGGTTTTAAGTTCCTCATAACTTGCCATCTGTGAAGGGCTTAATTCTCCTATCAACTTTTGTGCTTGCCCACGAAGACACATGACCAACTGTTGGGCCATCTCCAATACAGTCCACCTATTCCACAAACTAACCTGCTCAAAATGTACAATGAAATCTTTCCATTCTACCCCACACCCATCAAATTTGTCTGGTTCTTTTTCGCGCCTTGGGACACTAAAAGCTGTAGTCAACTCGGAAATATTTCCATGCATTTGACCAAAACTGTGTGTAGGTCTGCCATTACTATACTGACATGTCCTCTCATTTGTCATACCTCCCACACCATTATCAAAATCTGTCAGAACAGAAACATCCCTATCTGGATACTGAACCGATCTTTCTTCTTTGGTTTTAAAACACTGCCTTGCAGCAACAACAGGTTCACCTAGAGATTCACCTACTATATCCCTTCCTTTAAATCTATCATTCTCTAAACTTTTTCCTCCATGCATATTAATTTGCATACTCTTTTGTAACTGCAACTCTAACCGGTCAGTATATTCTTCCATTAGAGCCATTTGATCACGATATTGCCTTTGTAACTTTTCTGCCATTTTGCTGATAGCTTCTACTTCATTTTCAAAAGCTACTGGTACTCTACCTCTATCACCTGTCTCTATGTCATGACAACCTATTTTCACTGGAAAATTCTCAGGAGTCAACGAAAAATCCATTCCATGCTTTTCAAATTTACCTTTTCTTTCTACATTTTCAAAATTAATTAAATCCTCCTGAAAAGAACTACCTTCAGCCATGTTTCAGTCAGAATATCCCGGACGAGCCCCCAAAATCTGTAACGGGAATCCCTAGATCTCTGTGTATCTTAACCCGTTTATTAGTTTCCCAGATTCAATGTATCTGATCTGGCTTTCAAGGTAGCTGTCTGTGATAAAGAGTTTCACTAAGGTCTAGTGCAGAAGACGAAATGAAAACACAAAATTAACTAGTCAACTTTTATTTACACTTAACATAAAATCACACAAAACATTTATTAGGAATAAGATTACTTCAAACCTTTAATCCTACCCCAAACCTAACAATTTACACCTCGTAACTCCACACAACCTAATAAACAAGACATGTTCGTAGCTCAGGCAAACATAGTACCTTTCTGCTGCAAACAAAATCACTAATACAATACCATTAAGCCACTATTACAAACCTAACACAACCACTAAACCACTGCTACCAAACCTAACACAAGACAAAAGACATGGTCTACTCGAACAGAAGTTAGGCATGCAATGGTACCTTTGGCTATCTCCCAAGTAAGACCTCAATATATAGTAGTTCCCCCTTAATATAGTCTACTCAGGACTTCTCAAAATAACAATCTTAAATAATTTAACTTTAATATAATAATAATAATTCCGCGAATGCTTAATTAATACCCAACTTAATCTACACTAATTACAAAATATATTACCAAATTACAATACCTAAAATATTACCAAATCAACAAATCTATATCCCATATAATAAAACATTAATTATTAAAAGAATAAATCCATATCACCTATTTTCAACACAACTTAATTCCGTTTCCCTTACAGTTGTATGTGGAAGTGTAAATCTTCATAAGTGTAAATGTTGATTAAAGAATACCATGTTTTCACAGCAGTAAATGTAAATGTATCCTACAAGACGTTATGGAGGCATGCATACCTAACATCACGATGTCTTTCCCTGCGAATTCCTCCACTGCATGCTGATGATCAACCCAGTACTCATCCATGGCTGGGCCAGTCACGGGAGTGTGATTGTATCCTGTTGTATGTAACTGCAGATGGAAACTTTAGCTAATAACTCTGATGTCAACACGTTGTTTAATATTGCGGTGAAAAGTGTCACCAGGTCTTGAGTGTATGTAGAAATCTGCCTTTTGTGTGATGATGATTTTTGTGTTTTAATTTTTTGTTCTCCATGCAACACAGTTATCACCAAACCACTCCCCATGTATAAACTGTCGCACCAAGAGAAATAAATGTGATGTCATCTAATATCTCAGTGAATAGTGTCACCAGGGTTTTGACTATGCAGAACTGTTTTAAGTAATGTCAATTTGTTTCACCTCTATGTTCTCCTCACATCATTTCCTGGTAGAATCTGTCCCACTGAGAGAAATAAATGTGATGTCATCACGCCGTCTAATATATTGGTGTGAAAACATTTTAAAATTTTAAAAATTAATCACATATGATCAGTGAAAACCCCCACAAATTTTTATATATTTTACATAATAGAATAAATAATATAAAAAAGGAATAAAAGTTATGAATTTTAATTCCCATATATGTATAAAAAGTACGAGTATTCAGTACTGTATCCTGACAATTAATAAAAGATGGCACCGTTGTTCAAAGCGTTTGACAGCCTGAGCTAGCACATGTTTAGACAAAGAGAGTAATAACACCATCACTGATTGGATGAAATTTGACCTCTACTGGCTCTTGCGATAACAGTACATGTAGCTGTTCTGCTTACTCCCACTTGTTAAAAAAAAGGTGGAAACCTTTTGTTACTTTTAAAATCCTTTATAATTATTGGATACACTACATTGAATAGTCAACATTAAATACATTTATAGATTATTTCATTATATTTTATGCTATTTTAAGCAGTTTGTATTGCACAAAAGCCTCTTGCTTCAGACTAGGACACTAGACCCGACATAGCTCCGTACATTGTTACGGTACATAGGTGTTGACAGGTGTTGATTGTAACCAGTTGCAAATTCTGGGACCTTTGTTTTAATTGGAGTGTAATACCTTGATGGCTCTCTAAACCAAGAATGGTGCTATCTTAATGTCTGTGTAATCTCTTGACCGGCTCAGCGACTTTAACAAATGTCTAGCCTATTTGGTTCGGACAATAGTGGCAGTCAATTGACACTACTGTAGGTCCGACTTCAGTGACTGTCGATATACTTAGGCAGACTTTAAAATCACAAACGTCTGAAACACCAGCCATATTAACCACTATTTATTTATTATTTTAAATCATGCACGAGATACCGATGTCTGGGCTGGCCGGTCCACTTGACCGATAGGAATTTGTTCCAAAAATAGAAATGGACAGGTGCTTCGGACCGACAAGAATGACAAAAGTGGGACCGGCAAATGCGCGTTTAAAAAAAAAAAATTCTCAGAGATCGAGAATCGGTCCCAAACCGGAAAAAAAGGGCTTTTCCCCACCCCTGGTGATTGCCGAGTATTTTCGTACAATAGATATGATATTTTACATTAATTATTAACCAGTTAACTACATATACTTGGTTTATTTCAACATTTATCATGCCAAACATAACTATATGTTTATTTAGCAAAAAAATTATTTTCAGTTGATCAAATATCCATTCTTGTAATGCTTCCCATGTAATTTTAACTTTATAACAATCATAAAACAAGTGTTGTAATGTTTCAGTCCCTGAGCATTTTTGCAAAAGTTACATTTTATCGAATCTAGATAGTGGATCATATGTAAGAAAAGATTCGTAGCTAGAATTCTGTGAAGCAATCGATATTGAAACCATAACAAGGTTGTATCTTTCATATATTTGAAAGGTAACGAATAAAACTGTTCCCACATATGATAATCAAACATTAAACCTTTGGATACATATTTTGTTTGTGACTTTGGTATAATGTGTTTTTTGTTCAAAATAGTGTATATCTCTTTACTTTTAGTGTTTCTGTTCAGCAGAAAAATTTCACTTTAAAAGGTAATACAGGTCTTTTGCCAGAAATGAATGTCATGTTGTTAATGTTGTTTAATGAGATATAAGAAAGCTTTTACAGCATTTACTAATGATAAATAATTCAAAAAAATTGTTTTTAGATTATATCTGTATTTAAAGACTGAAAATCTAAAATCTTTCCACATTCATCTAATAAGTCATTTATAAAAACAATCCCTTTCTTTAAATAACTGGTATACAAAAATGGTTTATTATGTTTCAGTATTTTGGTATTATACCAGATATTTAATCCTTGTACATCTTCATTATTTTCAATATTTAGTTTTTGCTGTATTAAAACCCAACTAATTAGTACAATCTTTCCAAAATATATTTAGAATTCTTTCACATTTTAGTGTAATGAAATAATCTCCATGGACGATATTTGTATTTTATTGTATGTTTTCCAACAGCTCTTTACACTGTATTTTTTCATAATTTTATATTTTTAATTTTTAATATAAATAATCATTATCCTAATCATGTGCTTACCTTTGTTTGACACCCAATAGCTGATATGTATTTCTGTGCTGGGGTGTCATTAAACATTCGTTCGTTCATAATGCTGCGTGGAAATTCACAAGTACATGTACAAATGTAGTTTTGGATATTTTAACTGATTGGTATATTCAGCATGTCTAAATATATTGTACTGAATAAAAAAGTAATAAAAAATTTGAAATGAATAATTTTATTCAGGAGGGAGACATTTTTATTCAAGAGAGAGAGACATGCTACATAACTCTATCAAATATCTAATCATATAATAGATGCCAATAAATACCTACAATACTATCGTAGAATATCATTGCTGTATTGTTGTACTACACGTACTCTTCAATACAAAATGGCGGAACATAGCCCAGTGGTACAGCACTTGCTTTTGGTCTATGATCGTTCCCCATTGGTGGACCCATAGGCTATTTCTAATTCCAGCCAGTGTATATCAAAATCTGTGGTATGTGCTATCCTTTCTGTGGGATGATGCATATAAAAGATCCCTTTCTATTAATGGGAAAAATGTAGCATGTTTGCTCTCTAAGACTATACATCAGAATTGTCAAATGTTTAACAACCAGTAGCTGATGATTAATAAATCAGTGGTTTTGTTAAACAAAACAAATAATGTGATATTAAAAGACTGCAACAGATTGGTGGAGAGAATGAATATCACTTCATTTTGAAATGTTCATTGTACATGCATTAACGTTCCGATGTATATTAAGAAATGTCACCAACGCAATCCATCTGTTTTATGTACTTGTGCAGTTTTTGTCTGTTCATAATAGAAAAGAATTATGTAACATTGAAACATAGCTTTAAAATGCATTATGTGTACTTCTCAACATACATGTATTTAGTTATTCATCCTTTATTTATATGCACCACTTGTCAAATGCTATTGAATTGTATGTGAAAAGTATGCCTATGAGCTGAAAAGCTTACGGCTAATAAACTATACTATACCTCTACTACAACACCATCATGAACTAAATATAATATTATGTATATCACATATAATATGGATACCTTTTTAATACACATGTACTACATGTATGCATATAATATACATGTACTAATAAGCATGTACATATAGGAAAATGTCCTCTTAACTCTCCATTCCTGAAAAATAATGGAGACGGGGCCGAGTCCCATTATTTTTCAGGAATGGAGAGTTACAAGGATATTCCCCTACTTAAAATACACCATTAAATAATAATTTTATGTGAATATATGTTAGTATGGATTTTAACACCAATGATTTTGGTGGGTTAATTAAGTAGGGTTTCATCACTCCCATTACTGAAAAATAATGGAGCATTGAGAAATACTGTGACTTCGTTGGTGTATTTTAATTGTAGAATATGTATACCATTATTATGCAAGGCTCGAAATTGTGGAATGGGAAGCAATCAATGTTTCTTAGATTTCAAGATGAAAGCAAATACCGGAAATTGAGTAGCACTAAAAGAAATTAGTCTCAAAACTTGATTTTGAGAAGCACTTCTAGAAATTAGTCTGAAAAATTAGACTTGTTAGTGTAACTTTTTAAAATAGCAGTGTGGAGGACTTGAAGCAAACATTGATCATTACAACGATACGATTTATGTTAGTGCTTCTGAAAATGAAGACTTCTCGAAATACTAGTATCTGAAATGCTGTTGAAATCGAGACGAAATGCAAAAGCTGCTTTATAAGATAATTATCAAAAAGCATCTTGAGCCACATTTGTTGTCTGCCCCTGACAATTAGGAGTCTTGTTGTATATTCATTATGTACTGTGATATCAAGTGTTTGTTTACTGTTTTTGCCATTTTGTATTATTCATATCAAAATAAATGATTTGAATTGAATTAGTATCTGTTTTAACTTTTAGTATGAACTCACTGCTCACGGAAACTGACTTCTACACAACTGCTTGTTGATGCATTGATGTAAATGGGATTTTGTACAGGGGAGCTTGAAAAACTACAAGAATATGTGGCTTATGCATACCATTTTACTTTTATTTTCCCATTGAAATATATTGCTATGTGAATAAAGACAATAAACAAATCAAAACAAGATAATAAAATGTATCGTTTGTATGAAGTGACTGTCAACTCTAGAACTGCTTAAAAATATATTTATTTGTGATCTGGGCTATAATTATTTAAGTGTAGAAACAACAAATAATAAAACCATAGACAACTCTGCCAGTTTGAGAGCATACTTCATGTGTGAACCCAGGAGGGGGGATGCTCAGGGATTGCCCTCCATCTGGAAAATTCAGTGCCCTAAAAATCAGTGTTGGCAGATGAATACAATTTAGATTTGGTGGTTGTTGTGTTTGGGGGTGGGAGGTGAGTGGGGATGGGTAGGCATGCTATCTTGGTCAATATTTTTGTGAAAAATTTCCACCGATATTGTGCTGGGGAAAATTTTTCTTTTTTAAATTGTAATCATGACGACTTCACTTGTATGCATTTTTGCTTCTATATATTATTTCCATATTAAAATTCTGAATCTGTTTCCATATTGTTGGTGTTACTTAGTGTAACACTGTCTTAAAATCATGGAAATAAGTGAAGCTAGGGGCATCCTTTTAAATTAAAAAGTCTTCTTCAAGATTTTTATTGTTTTATATCGAAGCATCTTCAGGCCAATTTTCTTCCTAGGTCATTTTAAAAGCTGTAGCATGTGCGGTCCTGACTGGGGAAGTGCATATAAAAGATCCCTTACTGCTAATTAAATGGAAAAATGTAATGGGCTGCCTTTAAAGGGACTACTCAGAGTTTGCTGCATTGTAAGATGTTTTCGACTAA
Source organism: Gigantopelta aegis (assembly GCF_016097555.1). NCBI lineage: Eukaryota > Metazoa > Mollusca > Gastropoda > Neomphalida > Peltospiridae > Gigantopelta > Gigantopelta aegis. The sequence continues at coordinate 81,484,520 of NC_054707.1, read as the reverse complement.
TACAATTTTGCAACAACTGGTATTGCATATTGAATAGATTTTCTTGTTTAGAATATCAGTGTCTGTATATTCAAGGTGTTTCTGGTCGTTCCAATATTTGTAAGTGGCTAAAACTTGAAAAGGTTTCCCCATAATTTTGTATGTACGAAAAAAGATATATTACGAAGTAAAATGAAAAATAGCTTCCATAAACATTAGTACACGACCACAAATTTATATTGGATATACAGACACTGGTATTTTAAACAAAGAGTATTTCATATGTAATTATAGTTGACTGAAAGCAGGCACAGTGGAGCACGCGTAGGCTGGGGGGCTCTAGCCCAGGCCCCCCCCCCACCTCCAATATTGCTGAATAAAAAATATTGGTAATAAATTGTAACAAAGATGAATTTTACTTGCAGAATGCAGAAAATTGCATTCCCCCCCCCCCCCCAGAACCCCCTTAAAAACTTTGCACCCTCGATCTTGGTCAGCCCCCCCCCCCCCCAATGTCTACTTGCTTCCGCTGTGACTGAAAAGACTTGATCACAAACAATATTACAATGGCTGCAAGAAAGAAAGAAAATGTTTTATTTAATGATGCACTCAACACATTTTATTTAGGGTTATATGGTTAAGGACCACACAGATTTTGAGAGGAAACCCGCTGTCGCCACTACATGGGCTACTTACTCTTTCCCATTAGCAGCAAGGGATCTTTAATTTGCACTTCCCACAGGCAAGATAGCACAACCGTTGTTAACCAGTTATGGATCACTAGTCGGTGCAAGTGGTTTACACCTACCCATTGCGCCTTGCGGAGCACTCAGGGTTTTGAGTCGGTATCTGGATTAAAAATCCGATGCCTCGACTGGGATCCGAACCCATTACCTACCAGCCTGTAGACTGATGGCCTAATCACGCTGCAAACTCAGGACAGTCCCTTTAAGACTACGATGGAATTATCCAGCAAGATAAGACGGCACATACCACATGCTTTAATATACCAATTGTTGGTTGGGATGAGTGAAAAACAATCGGAGAATGGGTCCACCTAGGGTTTGATCCTATGACTGGGACAATTTGGGGCCCAGAAAGAGTGTATTCCATGCTTCCCTTCTGCATAGCTTGTAGGAGGACCACCACTCCCCTAGGAGATCAGTAGCAGGACGTTTCATCCCTCCTGCACTGCCTGTAAGACTGCCACTCCCCTAGGAGATCAGTAACGGGACGTTTCATCCTTCTTGCACAGCCTTATAGGACTGCCACTCCCCTAGGAGATCAGCAGCAGGACGTTTCATCCTTCCTGCACAGCCTTATAGGACCGCCACTCCCCTAGGAGATCAGTAGCAGGACGTTTCATCCTTCCTGCACAGGCTTATAGGACCGCCACTCCCCTAGGAGATCAGTAACAGGACATTTCATCCCTCCTGCACAGCCTGTAAGACCGTCGCTCCCCTAGGAGATCAGTAGCAGGACATTTCATCCCTCCTGCACAGCCTGTAAGACCGTCGCTCCCCTAGGAGATCAGTAGCAGGACATTTCAACCTTCCTGCACAGCCTGTAAGACCACCACTCCCCTAGGAGATCAGTAGCAGCCTGTAAGACCGCCACTCCCCTAGGAGATCAGTAGCAGGACGTTTCATCCCTCCTGCACTGCCTGTAAGACTGCCACTCCCCTAGGAGATCAGTAACGGGACGTTTCATCCTTCTTGCACAGCCTTATAGGACTGCCACTCCCCTAGGAGATCAGTAGCAGGACGTTTCATCCTTCCTGCACAGCCTTATAGGACCGCCACTCCCCTAGGAGATCAGTAGCAGGACGTTTCATCCTTCCTGCACAGGCTTATAGGACCGCCACTCCCCCTAGGAGATCAGTAGCAGGACGTTTCATCCTTCCTGCACAGCCTTATAGGACCGTCGCTCCCCTAGGAGATCAGTAGCAGGACGTTTCATCCTTCCTGCACAGCCTGTAAGACCGCCACTCCCCTAGGAGATCAGTAGCAGGACATTTCATCCCTCCTGCGCAGCCTGTAAGACCGTCGCTCCCCTAGGAGATCAGTAGCAGGACATTTCAACCTTCCTGCACAGCCTGTAAGACCACCACTCCCCTAGGAGATCAGTAGCAGCCTGTAAGACCGCCACTCCCCTAGGAGATCAGTAGCAGGACGTTTCATCCCTCCTGCACAGCCTGTAAGACCGCCACTCCCCTAGGAGATCAGTAACAGGACGTTTCAACCTTCCTGCACAGCCTGTAAGACTGCCACTACTCTAGGAGATCAGTAGCAGGATGGTTTATCCCTCCTGCACAGCTCACAGAAGGGCCGCCACTCCCCTAGGAGATCAGTAACAGGACGTTTCATCCCTCCTGCACAGCCCGAAGAAGGGCCGCCACTCCCCTAGATCAGTAACAGGACATTTGATCCCTCCTGCACAGCCCGAAGAAGGGCTGCCACTCCCCTAGATCAGTAACAGGACGTTTCATCCCTCCTGCACAGCCCGAAGAAGGGCCGCCACTCCCCTAGATCAGTAACAGGACGTTTCATCCCTCCTGCACAGCCCGAAGAAGGGCCGCCACTCCCCTAGATCAGTAACAGGACGTTTCATCCCTCCTGCACAGCCCGAAGAAGGGCCGCCACTCCCCTAGGAGATCAGTAACAGGACGTTTCATCCCTCCTGCACAGCCCGTAGAAGGGCCGCCACTCCCCTAGGAGATCAGTAACAGGATGTTTCATCCCTCCTGCACCATCATCGGGTCCCAATACTAGCTTAGGAAACTCAAACTTGCACAGGATAGAGCCCAATACAGTTGACTTATACAATATATAGAGTTGTGATGACATCACTAATGAATCACTGTAAAAACTGATGATTTTAGATGTTCACAAAAGTCGAGCATATCCTGCGTCACTGATGGCACCCTTCATGAGCACTGCCTACAGCCATAAAGTCCATACTTGAAATGTACAAGATCTTCACAAGAAAACAACAAAAAGGCACGTACAAGGTCAAAATAGGGTATTGCATCAGACATCATTTTTATTGGCGATTTATCATATAGTGAAATGGTCTACATCTACCATTAAACAATCCATGTGGATTTAACATTTCCAAGTTGGGGGGGAGGGGGGGGTTTGAATTCTTAAATAAGATCCTACTGAACCCCTAAGATCTGCAAAGTCAGTGGAAGGTCATTTCACTCTTGCACTCTAAACCACCCAAGTGTTTACGCTAGATGCAAAACTGTCCAGTGTCGGTACTTAATGACAATGAAAATTGTGCTTTTGACCGTGGCCTTGCATACCATACCCTTTCTCCCTTTATGTAAAATACTACACACATGCATCTGCTACATATTGTCAGTCGCAAACGAGGTCCAGCACTGGTGACATGATGTACACAATTGACACATACATGTATGTATATGCACCCACAAATAGGGCATCCATGAGTCCGAAATATTGGGACTAGAGTACTCGAGGATCAAACCTGACTCAGACCTGAGTACCCGACACTTGCACTAGATAATAACGAGACTAAGGAATAAAATAAAATAGAATTATGCATCCTAATTCCAGTGCTGAACATGGATGCCAAATCATGCCATTGTATTGCATTCAAAAGCCAGTGGATATATTCAGAGTTGTGACGGATGGCCAAATTAAAAGAGAAACTAGCACATGTTCATATAATTATGGTGTCGGACGGCCAAATTTAAAGAGAAATTAGCACATGATCATATAATTATTGTGTAACTTATATTGTTGATTATCTACTGCTGAAATGATTGGCCTATTGTCCATTGTATTATAGCTGTACGGGTACTAGAGTCCTCTGAACAGACTCAAGTCTTGCTAAACTCGACCCGTGCCCAAGTACTCGTGGAAACCCTACACACAAACAAACAAGCACACACACACAAACAAATGAGCACAAAACTAGTCAAAGGTTAAAAAAACACGAAAACAAACTGAGGTGAAATGCAACAAGTGTCTCATTTATTAAAACAACATATTTGACCAGAATGAATCGTAATGATGTCCTCATTCCTGGACTAATTATTAAGGACTAGTGCTTTATATATAAATATAATTTTACAATAGAAATGATTTATTTACAATGTAGACTGCATGTGAAAAAGGTCTACCATACATTGTCCAATAATAAGTCCGGTGAAATTGCAAACATTGGTTAATGACTAAATAATTTAATTACAAAGATGAGTCACATATTCACAAATAATAAAATGTACAAAGAACAATGTTATACAAACACCAACATGGTGATACTTATTTTGATCACTTTCTGCACATTGCTAAACTTTACTAATGGGCTACATACTGATCAGCTATGCATTAACAAACAGTTAAATGCTACTATGTACATAAACATTTTTTTATTTTTTATCTTGATCAGTTTGGAGAAATAAAACTATTTACCATTCAATTTTACTTCCTGTGACTGGATAACAACCCTATCTGACAATTTGAAGTGTTACATCACTGCCTGAAATGTGTATTCATTTCATTGTTTTAATAAGGTACTGTTGAAGTAAAATTACTGTAGAAATTAAAATACTGTGATTTTGGAGAAAGGGTTAGCTGACCCCATACCCAGTACTCTTAATAACCAAGCCATGTGTAAATGTTCTGTAAACAACATGATATTAAATCTACGAAATTACAACTGCAGGTTATAAATCAATATAATTTAAGACAATCATGTTTAGGCGTAAAATTCTGCATTTCCGATTAATCAGAGAAGTGCGATTGTCCTTTCCCTGACATCTTTAACATTGCAATTTTTGGTACACTGCCAGGCTTTTTAAAAAACTGAGTCTGGCATATATCTGTTAATTAGGCGAGTTCTACACGGATGATGTCATCATCTGAACCTGACGATCATCCAGCACACGGTGAAGACGAAGACGCAGAAGAGAATCATGTAGAGCCAGATCTTCCAGTGACCGGCCCGGGTCAGCTTCTGGAGGCGGCCCATCGTCGTCTGGAGCAGGTTACCTGATGTGTCAAAGTCATCATCCTGAAAACAATCGATCATTAACACATACAATATTACAACATCATTAAGATGTGATCACCAAAATAACAATACCTGATATATCAAAGTCATCATCCTGAAAACAATCAATAATTAACACATACAATATTACAACATCATTAAGATGTGATCACCAAAATAACAATACCTGATGTGTCAAAGTCATCATCCTGAAAACAATCGATCATTAACATATGCAATATTACAATATCATTAAGAAATGATCTACACAATAATATTTGATGTGTCAAAGTCATCATACTAAAAACAATCAATCATTAACATATATATTATCATTACGGTATAATTAAAACATGATACAGTGAAACAAACCAGTCTAAACCAAACACTGAACTAACCAAAATTCTGTCAAAACTGGACAAGTTTTATGGTCTTGAATTCTCTAAATTCTAAATGCAACTAGGGATGGGACAGTTTGGGGGTTTTATTTTCGGTTCAGTTTTTTGTTCTTTGTCCATGGTTCGATTTATTCGCGGTTCGATTTATTCGCGGTTCGATTTATTCACAATATATTTTACTAGTAGTGCAAGTACGCCAATTATCATAAATACATTTTTATAAACTATTTTAAGAGCAAGACATTTTATTTTTCATGGTCATTTGTAAAAGAATTCTAAATATAAAATTATATCTTGACTAGAAAACAAAAATTGCATTTTTACTATGCCATGTTAGCGTTTTGGGTCTGGGATACTTGGGCAATGAGTTCAGAGAATTGGCAAAATAATTTGGGGGCGAGAATGCTAGGGATAGTCTGTCTGGTATTTTTTTTTTTTTAATTCAGTTGTCTTTAAATGTATTCTGGAGTACATAATATATGGGTGTGACTGAATGAATGAATGAATGTTTAACGACACCCCAGTACGAAAAACACATCAGCCATTGGGTGTCAAACTATGGTAATGCAAATAAATAAAGTGATGATCAACATCAATATAAAAATTCAAGACTGAAACAAAAACACAAATATCACAGAATTTTTACGGATACTGAATTTTACTCAAATTTTGTGCTGTATTGGCCATTCTCAAAGAGAATGTTACACCCCTGCAACACGGTGAGGTTACAGCACATGCAGGGGGGGGGGGGGGGGTTGTGATTGTGTCATGTACACATTATAGAAGTCTAAAAGAAAGATATATGTCAAGTCATATTTCTGTAATGTTTATTATTACTTTGATGATGTTAAATCTTTGATGAGAAGTACATATATATATATTTTTAAAGTATGGATTACTCAATATATGCACAAATACATAATATATAGGCCTACTGATGATTATTTAACTCAACAGAAGTTACATAAAAAGCTATCACCGATTTAAAAAAAGAATAAGCCAGCACAAGTACATGCACATAATATATAATATCTGATAAATAGTGAATTATTTATAATGAGTTATTATTTTAAATTTATATTTTGCTTGTACTGAAAGTGAAAAAAAAAAAAAGATTTATGTAAAAAAAGAAAAAAAAGAAAGACAAGTGCAAAGTAGTTTGCATACATTGTAGTTCAGGAACTGCAGACGATTTCGTACCAATAAAAACTTACGGAAATTAGCGATGTTGAATCATTTTAAATTAATATGACGAAAATTGGGCGCCAATTTATAATTCTTGAAGTTAACACGTCTTTACTTTTTTCAATTTTGACAACTGGGACGAAACATGCTTAAAATGTTTATTCCACGGTGGATTAATCACTGAGGTCAGTCCCTATTTTAGGATGTTACAATGTTTACAGTCCTGGCAAGAAATTTGCGGATTCTGTGCAGGATCTGAATGGCACCTATCGCCCATGAAAACATGTCCAGTTTAAGGAAATCAAATGCCATGATTGGCAGAAATACTTTATGGGTCATTGGGATTACCAGCAATGTGCGGAAACTTTTATACATGTACAATTTTTAAAAAAACAACGAAATGAACCGTGGTTCGCAAATTGGGAAACGGTGCACCGAACCGTGGGCTTATAACTGCAGTTTTCGGTAAGATCGAATAATCGCCCCATCCCTAAGCGCAACCCTCTAAGCACCGGATTCTGTCTAAATTGGTGTGATCTGGTTTAGACGGGTTTCAATGTAGTCCTATATCATTAAGACATGATCACCACAATAGATATCATTAAAAAAAACTTGCTACGATCAGGCCATAATATTATTAAGATATGTTCATCACAATATCATTAAGACATGATCACCACAATGTAAATTATTAATGGAAACACTAGTAGCAAGAGATCTTTTATATGCACCATTCCACAGACAGGATTAGCACAGTCTTTGATATACCAGTCGTGGTGCACTGGCTGGAACAAAAAATAGCTCAATGGGCCCACCGGTGGGGATCGATCCTAGACCGATCACACATCAGGCGTGCATTTTAAAACAATATATATCATTTAGACATGCTCAAATAACAGTTCCAAAACATAATTTTAGACAATACCTCTGACCCCATAATTAATTATCTTAACATTGTTATGAATTTCATCCCAGCCTAAATCATTGTGTTATAGTTAAACATGCATAACTTTAAAATATCAAATAGTTATCCTTTACATAATAATTTCTAAAAGCCACTGCCAACATCACATTTTAAATTACTTACCATTCCTGTTAACAATTGATTTTGAGCTCGTACTTCTGTGCCAATATCTATAGTGAGCTGAAACAGTATTTAAACATTATAAGAGTTATGGCATAATAAACTAGATATATTAACGTAAGTATCTTTCCTTAAAATTTGTTTGAGATACCTAACATACATTAGGTTTTTAATAAATTTATACAAAACAACAACATTTAAAGTTTTGTCCAAAGGTTACAGCCACACTTTGCATTCCAGGGTGAGCAAAATATTTCGCCAAATTGTCTTAAAACTTAAAAAATTGCAGAAATCGACATTTATTTTCTGGAAAATGTCAATTAGTACATAAAATTATTTCGCCAAATTAAAATAAAATTTGCCAATTGTTTTCAAAATTCACAATTGGTGAATTTGGAGAGTGCCAGAGCTATCTGTGCATTCCATAAAAGAATTGTTATATTTAACAAGTGAAATGAAGCACAAAATGTGTTGTATAACACTTGAAGCACAAAATGTGTTGTATAACACTTGAAGGTCAAAATAGTTTGTATAACACTAAAAGCTACAATCTTTACTGTATTTAAAAAACCCATCTAACAAAATTTCTGAGGGAAATTCTGATTTTTAATATTTATGTATAATGCATGTAAAGAGTCTACTTTTGCTTTTTCAAATAATTCTCCCCTCATTTCTTTTCGATGTTAAATTTCTCAAATACTTATGAATCTTGATGACAAACTGCTTGGTGAAAAACCTTGTTTCGGTGAAATGTTATATGTCTTTGGCAGTTACAAAGTAATTAAATTATTAAGTAGTTCTGTCTTTAAAATGACAGACATTTTTAAACTGCATAACTGACAATATTTGTTGTTATTAAAAGCATATGTTACCACTATAATTTATTTTTGTATTTTGCATTAATTAGTCAAAGATATTCAAGAGACAGTCCTGAGTATGTTGCCAATGTTAAAGATTTCCCCAAAGTTAAATATAAATGGAAACTTTTCAAAGAAAAAATGACATTAAATACATTTTGTTTTTAATATCGGTGTTTTTGTATATTTAATGTGTTTCAAGTCGTTATATTGTTTAACGTTTTGAGTGAAGTAGAGGTAGATGAAAAAACAGGAGAAAAGATTGAGGGTTCTAACAGTTGCTGAGTATTTAAGTCTGTACTGGTGTGTTGTGTTCTTTGAACCTTACAGTAAATTGCAACACAATGCCGAGAAAATAATTATCTTTGGACTAGTAAACTTTTACTGGTATTACAATTGGTTTGAGAGACTGATAAAAGATAAAATTTGTTTTGTTTAACGACAACACTACAGCACATTGATTTATTAATCATTGGCTATTGGATGTCAAACAATTATTAATTTTGACATATAATCTTAGAGGGAGAACCTGCTACATTTTTTTTATCAGTAGCAAGCAGGCTTTCTGTCAGAGGGTAAAATGGGTATGGCGCCATACCCAAATGTTTGGTAGGTTAACCTTTTAACAAAATTAATTACTGTTATCATTAATGTATGATTTTCTTGACCCTAACCCTACTCTTAACCCACTTTCTTTCTGGCGATTATCCTGCCCCCAACACCCCATTGACTGTGGTCAATTCCACAGTGCCATACAGGGGTTCAAAATTTCTCAAAAAAATTACTTGCCACAGGGCAAGAGCCAATCAGATATTCACTTGCCCCATATAGTTTTCCACTTGCCCATCTTAAAGTAACCAGCTCTGATACAGTGCTCAATAATGTAATAATCTTGAAAGTAACTGGTTTAATTGCAGTAGTATCTACTGTTTATTGTATTTTTATTTGTCTTCTCTACTTGTCTTAAACATGTTTTAAATAGTGTCCATTTGTTGATTTAAACTTTATTTGTTTGGTAGTGTCTACTTGTTCATCCAAATATAATTATTGTGTCACGGTATGTCTTAGTAACCACTTGTTGTATGGCCGCGGATTATAGTGTTGGGCTAATGAAATCTAACTTCACCGTAGACGTTCATTTTACACAAATGTAGATTTACATTTGCAAAGAACTGAAAAACATTAAGCATGTTCTGCTACAAGGTTTATTACATCTATATAACCAAAATATCTTACAACTTTTATAAGAATACAGTTCATAATATTTATGCTTCAACGAGTGAACTCGAAAATTATAAATTCATTAGTAGCACTTGCTTTACGTCCCTGTTCATTTGTAAAGAGCAGATTCTGGAACCGCATTAACATCTAATTTTAATTTTAGTATGACAATTTTAAACTGTATCCCACCTCATATACGATATTTGCAACAATTAAACATTTTGATTTCACACACAAGACATGTATACTTTATTTTCATATAAACTGTAAAGCGTATTGGATGCTATTTCCAAGTTTGAAGATCATCAAAACCATTACATGTACGAATTAAATGGAATGTTCAGTAGCAGAAATTACTGATCTCAGTCAATAGTAAAAGGGGGATAACTCTAAGTTGTTATCAAACTTTTCAACACAATTTCCATTTTGGTGTGTTATGCACTGGTAAGAGTTCCCATTGTTCCAGAATTTAGTGTTAGGTTTACCATAATTCCAGGGTTTTCCAGGATGCGTGCGAACCCTGATACAGTAATGATAAAGAGTAATTAATTTAGTCAAAAGGTTAACTTAAAAAAAAGAAGAAAAAAAATCATAACACTGATATTTACAGATTTTAGAGCCTTCACTTTTCCTGTGAGGGCCTCCTCCAGTCTTTCATTGTCCTCCTCCACCACCTGGGTTTGAGGCCGATAGCCCATTTCATTTCCTGAAATATATGACATCATAATGAGTGATTTATACTTAAGTGCATGTCATGTTACATTACATCATATTGATCCACCCATCCTGTATTTTGCCCTATGTGATCTCAGCGAAGTCAATACTGAAGTCAATACTGGTGACATCGTTATATAGCAGTGATCTACAAAGCGAGTAAAATACTCGCCATGGCGACTAAAAACATTCCCTGGCATCTAAAAAAATAAAATCACATTCGCCAGTTGGCGACTGTCCAATAATTTTACTTTAATCTGTGAAGAAAACTGGACATCGGAAAACACTGTGGACCAGTAGCAATTTATCTTCCATAAAACGTGTTTTCTAGCGGTAATTTGTTTGAAAAATAAACGTTATATAGCAGTGCTCTACAAAGCGAGTAAAATACTCGCCATGGCGACTAAAAACATTCCCTGGCATCTAAAAAATAAAATCACATTCGCCAGTTGGCGACTGTCCAATAATTTTACTTTAATCTGTAAAGAAAACTGGACATAGAAAAACACAGTGGACCAGTAGCAATTTATCTTCCATAAAACGTGTTTTTTTAGCGATAATTTGTTTGAAAAATAAAAGTTTGAGACATGTTAATCGGCCTATGAATAACGATTTTCCAGTATTCAAGAGTAAACATGGTGATGTTAAGTGGGAGGTAATACTTCGTTTTGATGTTATCTCCCTTAACTTGAACATCAAGCGTTTGGAAATAATTCGGCCCCAGTTCAGTTTTGGACTAAGTCGGTCCTGTCCCATTTAGAGCCAGGTTTTATTTATGTATTAAAATGACATTGTTGAGCCACTAGTACTGTGTCTTTACTTGTCTGTTTGAAACTCAAACATTAATTATTTTAAATGTTGATTTGTATATGTGTTATGCTGCGTCTCCTGCTTATCGTGATAACAGGTCCCTCCACGATAACGACGTCTCCAATCGTGAATGTCGTTTTAATCACATCGGAAGTCATGTTCACCAGTGGAGGATGAAAACATGTTTCTATTTTCATGACTCAACTTTAAACGGCTTTAAAGACACAACTATTTACAAAACAGTATTTATGGATTTAAAAGGCAGTATGTGACGAAAAATATATATTATTTAAAACAAAAGTAAGGTAGCTGATTGGTAACTACTAGTAACACGTTGAAGCTTGGTAGATATTATCACAATGCTTTTATTTAACTTTTAATGAGTACTAGTACTGCAATTTAAATGCATATTTTGGCAGTGCCATTAAAATAGTAATTCGCTTAAATTTGTTTAACACAATTATTGGGTATGGAATTTAATGATAGTTAATAGTCGTTCACTGTTTTAGTGGAACCGGACACAAACAATAACGTGTAATTTCTATTTAACAACTAGGAATCACCTCTTCACGAGTTCATTCGAATGCAGTCCTAATAACAATTACGGCATTAGTAATGTGCCGTAAAATGGCAGATGAATCGATTTAATTACAAGTATATATTAGCTGACTACTAAATATAAGTGGCTGGCAACTAAAATATTGTACTTTACTGGCCAGGGAAGAGTAAATTTGAACTTGCTTTGCAGAGCACTGTATAGCCCGAGTACTCTGACTGTAAGAGAGCTAGACGGACATTTGGACATAAACACGCTCTCATTACAGTCAGAGACCAACCTATGTCTTTTTTTGGCAATTCCTGACTACCAAACGGTAGGCAACGAGTCCCGCTCTAATACCACAACAATCCTATGTTTGACGTCAAATACCTTTACATCAATCATTTTCGAGTTAAGTGATACAAAAAAATCCACATATTAATCACTAATGCACTTACTACAGAAAGAAACCCGACAGCACCCACATTCAGCTACGCTTCGTGACACTCCGTCGCAACAATTGCAAAGCTCGGCGATCTATTTCGAGACTGGGCGATTCCGCCTTGTGCAGCAGTTACAGGGGTCATCTCATAAGAGGAGGCAGTACGTAGCACATACTTTTGCCGTATCCTGTCGATAACACCCCAAATGTATCCTTCAAATTCAAAATGGAGTCAATAATGTGCAATTGTTTTGGTTTAATGACGTAATGAAATCCAAATTCATCCAAAACGGCATTAGCCAACTCTTCCATGTTGTAACTTTGCTTGATATGAGACGGCCCCTGTAACTGCTGCACAAGGCGGAATCGCCCAGTGCGCGATCACGTGGTCTACGTCTCGAAATAGATCGCCGAGCTTTGCAATTGTTGCGACGGAGTGTCACGAAGCTTAGCTGAATGTGGGTGCTGTCGGGTTTCTTTCTGTAGTAAGTGTATTAGTGATTAATATGTGGATTTTTTTGTATCACTTAACTCGAAAATGATTGATGTAAAGGTATTTGACATCAAACATAGGATTGTTGTGGTATTAGAGCGGGACTCGTTGCCTACCGTTTGGTAGTCAGGAATTGCCAAAAAAAGACATAGGTTGGTCTCTGACTGTAATGAGAGCGTGTTTATGTCCAAATGTCCGTCTAGCTCTCTTACAGTCAGAGTACTCGGGCTAAGCACTGTATAGTCTTCTATCTTGTATGTGAAATCTGTGTCACTGTAATGTGGAGTTTTTTTACCATTTGTCTGAAAAACAATTTTGGGAAATCTAACGGTAATTAAAGGTAGGAGAGTAATTTATCTTAGTTGTTAACAATTTGGTTCGGACTTTAAAAAGAGTATATTAATGCCTAAAGTAAACCTAACTACATGTAAATCAAACTCTAACCCTACTAACCAAATACCTAGTGGGTAACGGTCCGATATTTTACCACAGTTAGTTATCACAAACAGAAATAAAAATAACAAAATGTGGCACAAGCAAAAACATTGGAGGATGGATCTTTAAAAGTTTTAACAATCAATTTTCTTAATTAAAATATTCACAGTATTACTATTAGTATAACAATTACGAGCGTAAAACTACGTTTACTACCTATATGAGCTCGCCTCATCCTGGAACATGTGTATTTAGATAATTAGTTTTAGAGCCAATTATTTGAGAAGAAACCCTGAATATAACCAATATGTCAAGTTGTCAAAATGAAAACAAACACGTGTGCTTTTGAACGCGACATCTACTTCCTGATGACGCGTTTTTGGGAGATAACTCATCTTAGCGGGTACAGGCTAACACGGAACCGTGCCAAAACGGAACCATTTTTGTTGGCAAAAACGGAACCTATCATGGCTAAAACAGCACCATATATAAATATATATAACTTATTTTTAATTTCAGGGTTAGAGTTCAGAGCGATGAATAAGGGTTGGGGGGGGGGGGGGTGAATTCGGAAGTCTTTCCATTTTGATGACGTAGACTGGCCACACTGTTTATGTAATGTTACTACTAATATTACGTATTAATAGATTATAACGTGATGTAAATACGTAAATTAAGAGCGCCAAGTGCATTACTACCCCATTCCCCCTCCCCTGCCCCCTCTATGTCTGAATTTCTTTTGATTTTTTTTTTACATTGTAAATGAAATCGCTGAAATCGCTTTTTTTTTTTTTTTTTTATATATATCTGACATTGATATCTGACATTATTATATTTACATTCACTCTTTGTACATACTTTGATGCCTAATATACCGACCTCGGTAGCGCTGTGGTTAAGTCATCGTCTCCAGACTGGTAGGTACTGGGTTCGGATTCCAGTCGAGACGTGATTTTTAATTCAGGTAAAGACTCCAAATCTGAATGAGTGCTCGGTCGAGACATGGGTAGGTTTAAATCACTTGCTCCGACCAGTGATCCATAACTGGTTCAACAAAGGCCATGGTTTGTGCTATCCTCCCTGTGGGAATCGCAAATGAAAGATCTCTTGCTGCCTATCATAAACGAGTTGCATATGTGGCAACAGCGGGTTTTCTCTAAAAACTGTGTCAGAATAACCATATGTTTGACGTCCAATAGCCGATAACACACTAACAACAAAGTTGACAAGATTAAAACATTTTATTTGTTTAATAGTGATGTGACACCAAATGTACTGCACATTTTAAATCAAAATGGACTGGGCCATGGACATCAGAACAGCTTGAAAGCAGCTGAATCGATGTGATTTCGCCATCTTTGAAGGCCTGCCATGCCTCAAATACATGCCTCTGACGCTGGGTTGCCATCTCCCTTATATACACAGCTCACGTTTTCTTCCAACTTCCGGTGGTCTCTTTGTTTTGACTTATTTTATTGAGAAAAATAAAAGTTCACAAGAGCTCTCCTCGGCAAGATTGGCGTCTGGCTCTTGTCAGAGGCGGCTCCCAATGGGAACGTGCTTGAACAGTTATCTGGTGGAAGCACGTAAATAAATTTACCTGACCTGAAAATTGTTTGTGCAACTATCAGAAGTGACACAAAAACATTTCTTTTTTCTTTTAATAAATAACTTTTCATTTGAGTTAAGTTGTTTTGTTGGGGTTTTTTGGTCTTATTTACTATTCTTCAAATAAAAGTCAATTATGGTGCCGTTTTAGCCATCGTAGGTTCCGTTTTAGTCATAAATTTCGGGGCCGTTTTAGCCAACGCAGGTTCCGTTTTGTCCAATTTAGTTCCGTTTTCGCTTGGTGCCGTTTTGGCACGGTTCCGTTTTAGCTATGGATGCGTTTCTCTTCGTTTGGTCTAAAACAACCAGGACAGAACAGTGGGAACATGTCCAGGAGAGGTGAAAAGAACGCACCCCAAGTCTGTGCGCACTCTGTGAAATTTGTCGTGACGTAGGCATTGTTGTGCTTCGAGCGACATCTACCGGTGACATCAGAATACTAACTTTCAAAATTATTTCAAGCAATTGGGACATGGGGATTCCCATGGTATTTATCGATATAAAACCTGCTTTTTCACTCCATTTGATAAAAAACGTGATCTAAGTGTGTTACAGGTTTGTAGATTAACCAAATTATAATTTATTTTCGCTGGATGGAACTAGGGTGTGCGGCTTTAATATAATTCACGCTGGCACTAGCGATCGACTCCGTGTTTGAAACAAGAGTTATGTCCCTTTAATCATTTTATCACGGACACTTAATATTTATGGCAGCATAAAAGGACGAATTTAAGTTGCAATCTCGGGTATACTTATATATATATAACATGGGCGTTCGATGGGTTCGACCGAACCCCCCCCCCCCCCCCCCCCGAAACGCTTTTTTTTTTTTTTATAATTTAATATATCTGACATTGATATCTGACATTATTATATTTACTCAACAGAAATATATGCCCAATATTTCTGCAATCTATTTTGGAACCCCCCTTTTCAAAATCCTATGTATTGGAACCCCCCTTTTCAAAATCCAATGTACGCCCATGTATAAATAGTAGGTTAATGATATACACCTGCTAGTGATTCGTGGAAACAATCACAAGCTTGTCAAAATGCCTTTTCGACTGCCTGGTGTGGAAAAACGATTTTGATTATGATATTACGGTTTTGTCGTAGAGCGAACACTTGTTTTTCATACTATGAAATTTATTACAAGTTATTTATTTATGAGTCAGTTGATTTGTACATTGTACACAAAATAGTGTTTTTTGTTATTTCCAAAACACATTTAATTTTCTTCTTACGTTAAACCAAACTGAAATAACTTTTTACAAAAAAAAAAAAAAAAAAATTGTTTTTGTTTATAGAATGGTGGGACGGACTATACGATGGACAGTCATCAGTGTTTACCATTTTTACTAACAAAAAATTAGTCAGTAATTTATTGGCTTCGTTCTTCCCACAGGGAACGCCTCTTTTTCATAATATGAACTTTACTATAATTTATTTATTTCTAAGCCGATTGTTTTCTAAATTGCACACACAAAAAATAGTAGGCTAATGTTTTTATTTATTTCCAAAATACTTTCTTTCTTTTTTTTCTTATGTCAAACCAAACTGAAAATATTTACAATTTTTTTTTTTTTTTTTTGGTAGAAGGATGGGACAGACTATAGAAAGATAATTGCATTGTATTAACTCAGATGATGAAATGATGTTTACTTCCTATGTAGCATATTGTAGCTCATGCCATTTTAATTTTTTTTTTTTTTTTTAAGTTCCTTAGTTGGCTCCCATTTGTAGCAAGTTATTTTGTACATTTACAAAGTTTTGGTTTTGACAGTCCGAGTCGCTCAATTTGAAGGCTGTGATCAACCAAATACCGCGCGAAACCTTACAGACGTAAAGTGATTTTCATTGGCTGATAATTAGCCAGCAGTCAATTGGTATGCACGTGTTAAACCAAGGCCGGCTCCTGTGCCCATGACAGGCGTGAGCTACAACAGCTTGTTCTGAATGTGCACGTAAAACCCTATGACCTGACCTGACCTAGTACCTGCGAGTGCTTGTTGGTAGGCCTACTGAACAGACGACAGGTTCGATATGCTGTATTACTATTAGTAGGTAACGAATACAAAGACCCTGCATAATCAACATATAATTCCATAGAGCTCTAAAATACAAACCATGATTATAAAATATTTCTATTTTCAAAAAGCGTGAGATTATTTAGTAGCGTTGCGTGAGAGCGTGATTTTTGTTACAAATGCGTGTAATTCACGCCAAATGCATGAATTGACAGGTATGCTAATCACCTCAATGAAACGAGATTGCAACTTTAAAAGGGGTGACCTTAACACTGGACATCACCCACCTTTTGGCTGATCCTAATACGAGGTGAAAGCTGGAGGGCTGAAGGAATTTTAATAACCCCAACTACCGAAAATTGTGGACAGTGGACTATGGTTGGTATATTAATGGCCGTGGTATGTGCTATCCTGTCTGTGGGATGGTGCTTATAAAATACTATGGAAACATGCAGCTGGCTTTCTATTTAAGACCATAAGTCAGAAACTACCAAATGTTTGACGTCTAGTAGCGGACGGCATGATCAATAATTCAATGCGCTCTAGTGGTGTCGTTAAACACAACTAACTTTGACTTTTAATATTGAACTTTGTTGAACATAATTAAATGTATCCGACTCATATATACGACATTATCTATAATACACTTGATAAGTTGATAACCAGATTTAAAATCAAATAATTTCATTACTAATTCTGCTGAGTGTTGGTGTTGGGTTGTGGTCAGGTAGAGTCTTTTTATTTTACAAATAGAGTACCATAAAAGTAGGCTTACTAGTACATTGAGGTAGAAATGTTCTCAATTACATAGCGCTAGAGGAAGAATAGTCTTTATGTATATATATATATATATATAATATTCCAGTAATCACATTTACCTCGCCTGACTTTCATAAAATCCTATATCATATTTTTTATTAAACGTTGTTCAACATACGCCTCGATCTATGAATAGATTTGCTGTCTACGCTAATGACTCAGCCAAAGATGACAAATCCACGAAAAACACTGGAGTAAAAATAAAATAACTTCCTTTGGAAAAGTGTGTCTATTAATACATACCCATAGACATATAACAAAAGCATCTAGGTGGAGTTGTAAAGCAGGCGTGTAACTCGAATACTTCGACCGTAGTCTGTTTTACGGGTGTGTACTCATGAATGATAGGTTAAAAAGGGGAGATAACATATTATACGTTAAACTTGCAGAGAAGAACTATGCGAGACTACAATAGGCAGCGTGTCCTATTATTCAATAATAGACCCACCTATAGATACGAATACCCGTTGTGCGTGCACACAGACTTCGCTTGATTTCTACACCGGATTTACACAATTTTCACATTTTATAATCGTAAGTGTTTAAACTTTTATTTAAAACTACACAGTTAAATATTTCAAGAGATAGAGAGAAAAGGGTGGCCGGCTGTTCACGAAATTTAATACTAAACCCGAGTTAAAAGGCTATTCCAAGCACCCCGCCCATAATTGATCTGGTACTGTTCCCACATTTTTATTTCGCCTCACTAAATATAAACGTTTACCACCCACCGGTGATTATGCCTTTAATGAAGTCATAATTTTAACGTGACTGCAAAGCTAGTTCGGTCGACACACATATCTATATATCAAGGAAGATATTAGGTAAGTTATACTATCAGTTATTAAATTTGAATTACTGGGGCTGTAAATGGCAGGAGAAATTTATGATGGGCTTTTTATATCTATACTGACGTCCAACAGAAACTTTACATACATATAATTTTAATAATTTGATAAATATTGTTCCTAATCGAAAACAACCAATTTAGAAACCACCTTACAAACACTATATGCATGTATCACGGCGTGCATTGTGACGTTTCCATGTTGATACTTTCATGTCCCACCGTACCGTTTGTTTGTTTTTATAATGCAGTTTTAAGCTTTGTAAAGTTTCTTTTGGACGTCAGTATACTCCACAGACAATAGCGAATATTTAATACCATTCTGTTTAATATGCCAGTCATAACAATTGACATGGGTAGCACTGGGTGTGAAGATATACAGTGGATCCACGAAGGGTGATCGATCCTGTGGCTTGAACTTTTTTAACATGCCCATATACCACTAAGGTTTCAGGCATGTCTATCCCGGGTCCTTTCTCTGGACAGCCAGAGACTTGACCCCGACTTGACCCGGGACAGACTAGTGTTGGCAATCGGTTGGGATTTCATCATCGATTATCGGTTATAATTGGTTGGCACCAACTGATCGACTTTCGATTACACTATCGGTTAGAATTGTATGATTTGAATCTAATTTCTTTATTTACACATGCCAACAAGCACCAACACAATTACAATTGACATTTCCTCGCACAATCCATTATGGATTTTTATAAGCGATCATCACATCAAACTGATCAATTGTCGATTTCAACTGATAAGTGAAACATCACTACTTATTACACGCATTACATACATACACGCGCGCGCGTGCATGCATACACGTAATTTAGATTAAGAATGGTAATATTGCTATAACTATCATATGTCTAACCCTATTGTTTTATTCTACCTAATTTTTCATGTGGGTAACTACACTGTTCAAAATTAGTTGGTGATATTCGAAATAAATTGTGAATAATTATTGAACGAAACAAGAAATAAATATAAAACAGAACTACTTGACACCCTCATCCCCCTAAACGCAGTCGTTCGTATAAACGTGAATCACGTGAGCTGGCACGTACTTGGTGTGCAACTCCGAAGTTAACACGTTGCATTTGCGAACATTCTGCACACACTGTGGCAGTACCCCGTCTTGTTTATACGACACATATACCAGATCTTAACCCCAGAGGCACAGTGTAGCCACTATTTGGGCATATGCAACGCGAGGAAAGACTCAGATCACTGGGTATGCTCCAGGTTGGAACAACATATGAGACTTGCACGAGTTAAGCATAATGGATAATTGTCTGTACTAGATATATGGCGAGACGATCTCTTAGATCAACAGCGAACTGTTACGATCAGTTATAATAATACTTCAAAACGAGTTATCGTCTTTGATTAGTAGTATCTGTGGCGCCGCTTAGTCTGCCTACTCGAGAGTGTCATTGGTCATACTATTGAGTATATGCTTAGTTATAACGGGTTTGACCAACAGGCCATAAATCGATGAAGTCAGCAGTAACGCTTTTGTACGCACATTGCCGTGGGCCATAAAAATGCATTTAAGGATGCGTACCACCAAACCAAAACCCACAGACGACAATCGTACCATACAGTGTGGTTATTTGGTCCTTCGCCATATGTCTGACGGCATATAACCGTAAATAAAATGTGTTGAGTGCGTCGTTAAATAAAACATTTCCTTCCTGCCTTCCCTAGATTATTACACATATATAAAGGTTTGGGATAGCATTTTACGTCCGTCTCTCTCTCTCTCTCTCTCTCTCTCTCTCTCTCTCTCTCTCTCTGTCTCTATGTGTCTCTCTCTCTCTCTCTCTCTCTCTCTCTCTCTCTGTGTGTGTGTGTGTGTGTGTGTGTGTGTGATGTTCAGTTTTCGAGTGTGTGTGTGTCTGTGTGTGTCTGTGTTTGATGGTAATTTTTCGAGTCGTTGTGTGTATTGGGGAGGGGCTATCGTGACGTATAGTCCACTATACATATTGTACGGTACTTCTGACTGCACCTTACAGTTTCTTGTCAAGAATATTCACGTCTGTAAATAGCGCTTGGATTTTGTAACAATAACTGATCGTTAACAAAAGTAACCGTTGGACTGGGTCTGCTTATTGCAGGTGATCTTAAATTAACTAACTACGGGATGTGGCACTTAAGAATCATGGATCTTGTTTAGCAAACCAAACGAGAATATTTTAAAACTTTGATGTAACGATTGTCTTGGGCTATTGAACCTTACATTGGTCGAATTGTGACATTTCACCCATACTTATGTGGATTCAGTACAAGGGTTACTGACCCTTAAGAATTTCACTGACCCTTAGTCAAGAAGGAAGGAAGGGAATGTTTTATTTAACGACGCACTCAACACATTTTATTTTACGGTTATATGGCGTCATACATATGGTTAAGGACCACACAGATATAGAGAGGAAACCCGTTGTCGCCACTTCATGGGCTACTCTTTTTGATTAGCAGCAAGGGATATTTTATATGAACCATCCCACAGACAGGATAGCACATACGACGGCCTTTGTTATACCAGTCGTGGTGCACTGGCTGGAGCGAGAAATAGCCCAATGGTCAAGATACCATGAAGAATGTTTTGGCAGCAGTTCCATTGATGTACTCCACCATGTTAATTGAAGTTAAATTTTGGGTTTTGTGTTCAGTGGCGCCCCCTCGGAGTGGTACAGTAGATGGTACTTAAGAATGCCAAGCTCCATACCTTTTGTACCCGCAGTGCTAATTAAACCTCTCTAGACTCCTGAATTAAGACCTTTTAAAAAAGGAATGTTTCAAACAGAAATACCACACGGCGATATAAGAATAGCCTGTACCTCTAAAGGCTAAATAAGCTTTAAAACCACTTGCATGTCTGGTTTGGTAATACTGTTTTATATATTCCGTTCTTATAGATGAATGTATTTTAGACAATTGTGTGTCTAAACAGTGGCGTAACGAGGTTGGGGTGGGGTGGGGGGGGGGGGGGGACACGGTACATGGCCTCCCAATCAAACCTTTTTTTTTACTGTATTAAATTTTATACAATCATACATACATACATACATACTGTGGGTTGCCCCCCCCAATGTGGGTCTCCCCCCCCCCCCCCAGTATAAAATCCTGGCTACGTCAGTGTGTCCAGGATAACGTGCACAAACATTGATGGGATAGAAAAAAGGAAATCAAGTTAAACCTGAAAATTAACTCCACACCAAGTAATGTCACCCCCATCATCACACCACCCCAGGAAAAAGACTATATATCAGAAGGATCGGTTTTAAACAAATTCATTAGTTTTTTCTAACACATACTCGATCGTATTACCGAGTCTACCACGCCAGACTCGATTCGTGCACCTGTGTATATTATACTACCTCGTGTCGCAACCACCGGATTCCCATGTATGATATTTAATAGGCCTGATTAAACCAACAGCCTGGGTGTTCATAAACAAACATTTTATTCGGTGGTATATACATTTACAAAACACTGAAATGGTAACTTAATATGTGTTTGACTACCGAAACAAAAGTATACCTGATAGTCTAGTGGCGTTTAAAGTAAACAGTTTTCACCCTAACCTTGATAATCTAGCATACTTTTAAATTTACGTGTTTTTTGTGTGTTTTTTTTCATATAAAATAAGGACAAATTGAGTGCTAAATACGGAATTTCAGCCAATGCATAACAATTGGTATATCAAAGTATATGTATGGTATGTGTTATCTTGTCTGTGGGATGGTGCATATAAAAGATCCCTTGTTACTAATAAAAACATGTTGCGGGATTCCTCTCTAAGACTATATGTCAAATTTTAACATCCAATAGCCGATGATTAATAAATCGATGTGTTCTAGCGGTGTAGTTAAACAAAACAAACTTTATCTTTTAAATATG
The DNA here is from genome assembly GCF_016097555.1 of Gigantopelta aegis. NCBI lineage: Eukaryota > Metazoa > Mollusca > Gastropoda > Neomphalida > Peltospiridae > Gigantopelta > Gigantopelta aegis. Next base: position 81,462,135 of record NC_054707.1, on the reverse strand, counting down.
GAATATGGTTCAGAGGTTGAGATCAGGAACACAACAGGCAGTAAATTTAAAAGTACTGATCGCAATCTGATTGAAATCAGATCTACTGGTAATAGTTATTAATCAGTGAAGCTGATTTTAATCAAACCGTTCTTATCGCAACTTTCAATTGAAACTTAATTTACGTTCACAGTATCATTGATATTCATTAAAAAAAACACAAAAAAACTCCCCAACAACGTAATAATAATATATTGTTTTTATTTAAACGTATAGATGTCGGAAGCATGAGGTTAGGGTGGAGGGACATGGGGCCGGTGGGAAGGGGCACCGCCAAGTTCCTCCCTCACATCTCTAAAGAGTATGCATCCTCCACCTCTCCGTTAAAATGCATGTTACTCTAATTAGCATGTCACCGCCGGTATTCTATAAATTACTATATAACTGGCCCATCCAAATGCTGGTCTTATTCAACGCCTAAAAACGTGATACTAAGACATGCAAAACCTTAGCCCCACCCACGTTTTAATATTTGTATGAAATATTTGAAGTGATGAATTTCGCAATCGGACTGACGTAAATGTTGTGATGAGTCTGCACAGTGGTAGTCCCGCCCCAAAATGTTATTGTTAAAGCTAATATAAACACACCTACAGTTGAGAGAGAGAGAGAGAGAGAGAGAGAGAGAGAGAGAGAGAGAGAGAGAGAGAGAGAGAGAGAGAGAGAGAGAGAGAGAGAGAGAGAGAGAGAGAGAGAGAGAGAGAGAGAGAGAGAGAGAGAGAGAGAGAGAGCAGACAAAACAAATAAGACTACGTTAAAGACATGGTGTCGTTAAAAAATAATAATTTGGGCGTCGGTCACAAAGATACATTTTTATAAAACGCCTACACGCCCACACATCACTACAAAAAGAAAGGGTTTATTTTAACATCTTGGTTAATTACAGATCAGCAGACACAAGTATAGTTATTCACCTAGTCACTTAAATCATCTGCTGACACAGAGGTAACTCATTCTGATAATCAAAAATACATTTTATGTAGACGGGAATGAAAAGGAATTTGTGTGTTTAATGACACCCCAGCACATGTTAACAGGGCCGTTGCCTTGCCCCCCCCCCCCCCCCCCCCGAAAAAAATCCGGAAACCATTATAGAACTTAAAGAAAATTCTCTTCTTAACTGTTTAAGGAGTTTTAGACTATTAACTACTCAGTTTGCCCCCCCCCCCCCCCCCCCCAAGCTACGGCCCAGGTTAAACAACGGTTAAATGTAGAGTAAATTCAAACAGGAGATTTATGTGTTGGAAAGATGCATACCCGGACCACCAACACATACTGATACTTTAACAAATAAAAAACGCGTAATTTTGGAGTTAATAAAAAACCATGATTATTCCTGCTAACTGGGGGGCAGCCATTTTGTTTCGTTTTTGTGACGTCCGGTCTGCTCTATGCACAGTGTAAACAAACGCTCTAATTTACGACAAGGCGCTTCGCTTTCATCAATCTGACTTGTAAAACAACATAAATGACTTGATAGTATAATAAACTATTTAACTAAATATATTTCAATTTGCATCATTAGAACGAAATGGAGTTATAGTATTTTTCTTTTTTTTTTAAATCCAAAGAAACAAATGCATATTATTAAGCCTATTGGTATGCTACGTACAAGCAAAACCGACCACTCACGATACCCAAGTAATAATTTTCTTTTCTTTGGGACTACGTAATTGGTCAGTTTTGTGACTTAATCAAGGGTTTTACAGAATTACTTACAATAATAAAGCAAGACGGCTGATCGATTACGATTAGAGGGATGTCCGTGCGGTTAACACAATACCATGTGATCTTAATAAAAGAGGCACGTCTTTTTAGTGTGTCTAGACACAGTGTCTGGGGACCGTCTAAATATACACCTGCCAATAAGGAACCACAGGTACAGGCCACGGAAAGAAACGACCAATTAACTAAGAAAACACTCCGATTATTATTTCAGTACATGGGTTAATTCATGTACAAACCATAATTCAGTTATTTCAATACTTTGACAAGTGTGGTTTATTTTGTATTAAATATAATATATAAATGTTGCTGGCTTACTAGGATGACTATTATTACAGAATATTGCGATGCATCCGCAAAAATCAGGTATGTTTTGTTTTTTCATTTCGAAGACTAATTCCTGACGTGACACGTTAGGTATTACGTAACCACCAGCTCGCCAGAAGGCGTATTCACTGGGTGGTACAAAATGGCTGCGCCCGTTATATATAATAGCCGTCACATATAACCGTTTTATTAATTAACTATACGATTATACTTGTTGATATTAAGCAATAATATGCATTATATATCGTTGAATACGCATACCAGGTCAAATGCCTTGATTGTCCACCATAAAAATATAAAATATTAGTTTAAAATTAACGAAGATGTATGTGGCGCGTAAGTAAAAAAAAGAAAGAAAGAAAGAAAAACAAAAGAACAACAAACAAACTAAAAAACAACACACCCCACCTCAAGAAAAAAGAAGAAGTTTATAAGTTTATATTTAAGTTCTTCCGGGTGCAAATTTAAATATATGAAAACTGTTTTTTATTTGGGTACTTCCGTGTTACACTTAATGAATAAAATATTGCACAGACGTTTGAGTAACCACACGGAGAGGTAACGTCAGCCGAAGTCACTGGCCTGTTTTCATGTATATACAATGGCAGTACATCTATATTCCATTTATTATTCCCGATTGTGATTGAACCATTGAAAAGCAAATTATCCATGCGTTTAGTAAAGTCACGTTTTGATACCGCATGCCAAGACGAGACTCGCCTCTCTCGACTCGTGCATTTTACCACATGAAATGAAAAAGTAAAGTTTCTTTTATTTAACGACGCCACTAGAGAACATTGATTTTTTTATCTTATCATCGGCTATTGGGCGTCAAACATATGGTCATTCTAACACTGTTTTTTTCAGAGGAAACCCGCTGTCAGCACATAGGCTACTCTTTTACGACAGGGCCTCCCACTTGAATAACATTTCTAATCGGCTGTTGAGACTTTATTTGATTTATTTTGCGTATTATCTTTAACCTCTGTCTTCTGGTTTACGAGTTAACCTGTATCGATGACGTAATGGTTCAGTCATATATCAATCAATCAACCATTGGACACCTGCTTACACCTACTGAAGGTTCAAGAACAGTAGTCTGGTGCTAGTTACATACTACTAAATGTCACGACGAAGTTGACCAAGTCGCCGATCTCACAACTTCTAATACTGTCCGCTTGCTAGTCTGAGCACTCTTACCACCAATTAGTTGTTAATCTGAGTGCACCCGTCATAAGTTGGGAGCGGGAGGGGGGTGGGGGGGGGGGGGGGGGGAATACCGCGCAACTATAGTTGGCCAACTTCGACGTGACAGTTGAAAGTGTAATCCTAGCACTAGGCACATTATTCGAATTTGTCAGCGGATGTGTTCAAGACAGGTCAGCCAAGCCCTGTATTCGCAGCCAAATAACTGACTCCAACTCCAAGTGTCCAGCCAGTGCACCACGACCGGTATGTCAAAGGCCGTGGATGTGTTATCCTGTCTATGGGATGGTGCATATAAAAGATCCCTTGCTGCTAATTGAAAAGAGTAGCCCATGAAATTGCGATAGCCTGTTTCCTCTCTCTCTATATGTGTGATCCTTAATCATATGTCCGACGCCATATAACCGTAATTAAAACGTGTTGAGTACGTCGTTAAATAAAACATTTCCTTCCAACTCCGAGTGATTCCTCCAGACCGGAACGTGGAGAAATTTAGAAGACTGGCTGATTAATTGCTTTCCTAACTTACATTATGGGCAGCCATTTAAGTTATTACTATATTGATATCATGTGAATTTACATGCTAAACGGAGCTAAAAATTACTCCCCTACTCTCCCTCAGGGGAGTGATTGGGGAGAAAGAGTGACAGCTTCCCTTACCTTGGCAAGATCTATCACGGTCCAATCCAGAGTTATAAGGCCACTATACATTCGACTTCTCTCTCAGTACAACTAACATTTAATCAGACATTAATCTATGTTCAGGATAGATACCAACTATGGGGCGAGACTAAGCCCAGTGGTAAAGCGCTCGCTTGATGCACGGTCGGTCTGGGATCAATCCCCGTTGGTGGGCCCATTGGGCTATTTCTCGTTCCAGCCAGTGCACCACGACTGGTATATCAAAGGCCGTGGTATGTGTTATCCTGTCTGTGGGATGGTGCATATAAAAGATTGCTTCCTGCTAATCGAAAAGTGTATCCCATGAAGTGGCGACAGCGGGTTTCCTCTCTCAATATCTGTGTGGTCCTTAACTATATGTCCGACGCCATATAACCGTAAATAAAATGTGTTGAGTACGTCGTTAAATAAAACATTTCCTTCCTTCCTTCTAGTTCCATATCGCAGGAAATGCACATGTATAAGATGTCAATTTTACTAAAACTGCCTTTGAATGTGATCCACATTGCAGCAACATTTAAATGAACTCGAAGAATGGTGCTGTACGGGAGCACGGATAAAGTTTATATTCTATTCCAAATGCTTCAACATTAAAAACATAATCGAGATTGCAGCTTTAATATTCGTTATACATGTATGTATGTATGTATGTATGTATGTATGTATGTATGTATGTATGTATGTATGTATGTATGTATGTATGTATGTATGTATGTATCATTGTATCATTGTATGTATCATTGTATGTATGTATCATTGTATGTGTACTATTTCAACAAGAACCCCCACCCATTTCGCAATTTCCCAAGTTCCACAAACGCTGTGTATGGAGCCCATTTGACCATCGTGTTAATTTAAGGCAATTCTTAAACTACATTAATATATATATATATATATATATATATATATATATATATATATATATATGTATTTATTACACACACGCTCACGTTAGAATCCTGTAATTTAAAATGTCAACAGGAATTTACATTGACAGATCCAACTGATCACGTGACAGTTGTGTTGGCCATTCTGTTGATTATACTTACACAGGTAAATGTTGTAACGTGTAACATTTAAAATCATTAAATTTTCTTATTAAATAATAATTCCACTGTGTTTATCACGCTTACCTATAAACAGAAAATTACATTTATTGACAAGTTACCAATACGACATACAATTAAATCGGACAACAAACTGTATAACGTAGGAAGTAAACGGAATAGCCACAACAGCCTCAGAACTTGGCCTCGCCCAATAGCAAACATTTCGGTTTAGGTGAATCGTGTGGAAAGTGTTCAGATTGTTGATAGAACAGCGACAAGAATTCACCGGAGTTTTGTTAGACGTGCGCGAGACTCTCTTAGTGTAAGTATGGGCGTGTTGTTTGTTTTCATCTCCCTGTCGTTCGCCAAAACCAGTTGACCGACTTCCTACCACCGTCCCATCCGCCATTTTCTTTGACTTAACTAACAAGTTACCTGACTTTGATGTTGACCGCCCCGGGGCTGTCATTGCATCGACATCTCGAACTGTAGGTCGGCATTGACATGTCACCTATCACATATTCAGTTGGGACACTACATTCAAATGCATATCTTAATAGTTCTGGGTGAGAGTTAAATTGTCAACTAACAAGTTTCAGGATGGGTACTGACTCAGTTGTGGTTAGGGGTAGGCCTAGGTGTATGCTTTTTTTTATATATATAAAAGTTTAAAGTAAAGTAATAAAATATCACAAGTATATCATCAAAGGTTTCCAATACTGTCACACTTTCCTAGCTTTTTAAGCCTAAGGTGCAGAAGTTTATTTATACACATTAACTCATTTAATCAATTAATGTAGTACCCCTCTCTCCCCTTACCCTGAATATGAACTATTTTGACAAACATTATTTGGATTTTCTGTCTAGGGTATTATTATTTTTTGTGCTGAGGTGTCATTAAGGAAAGAAAGAAATGTTTTATTTAACGATGCACTCAACACATTTTATTTACGGGTATATGGCGTCAGACATATGGTTAAGGACCACACAGATTTTGAGAGGAAACCCGCTGTCGCCACTACATGGGCTACTCTTTCCGATTAGCAGCAAGGGATCTTTTATTTGCGCTTCCCACAGGCAGGATAGCACAAATCATGGCCGGTAGGACTTTCCTTTGGCACTGTCTGTCACGTAGCGTAGGCTATGATAATGAAGAACATTATAAATACTTATCATTGAGTTAGGGTTAAGGTTAGGGTTAGTGACAGTGCCAAAGGAAAGTCCTTCCCCATGGCCTTTGTTGAACCAGTTATAGATCACTGGTCGGTGCAAGTGGTTTACACCTACCCATTGAGCCTTGTGGAGCACTCACTCAGGGTTTGGAGTTGGTATCTGGATTAAAAATCCCATGCCTCGACTGGGATCCGAACCCATTACCTACCAGTCTGTAGACCAATGGCCTAACCACTACGCCACCGAGGCCAGTAGCCCAACATTGAATATCACTAGCCACGGGAGTGGGAATACCTTAATCTGGATGCACTGCATACGGTACGTACACATGTACTGCAATACACATTTCACTTGCAATTTAATTAAGTTTTTCCACATTTGTTGTTATCATTTAAATTGTAACTGACTTTCAGAAGAAAGTTTGGAGAACCAAGATAATAAAATTATACAAATTGTTTTCTTTAGAAACTTGGTAAAACACAACAAATTAAAAGTTTAAAGTTTTTGTTTGATGACACCACTTGAGCATAATGATTTACTAATCATCTGCTATTGGATGTCAGACATTTGGTCATTGTAACATAGTTTTAGAGGAAACGTGCAAGGGATCTTTTATATGCACCATCCCACAGACAGGATAGCACATACCACAGCCTTTGATATACCACTCGTGGTGCACTGGCTGGGACGAGAAATAGCCCAGTAGGCCCAATGACAAGAGTCGATCATAGACTGATCATGTGCTTTACCACTGGGCTATGTTCCGCCCCCATAAATTAAATGATACCTGTGCAAACTTTTAAGAAAATAACACCACAATACCATGATCAATATCTAAATTATTGTTGAGATTTATCAACGTTCAAAAAGGCAATTTGAATGCAATGTCAGAGTATGACAAATATTTTGAAAAGTCACTAGCCACAGGGCTAGTGGCTTTGTAAAAACCACTAGCCCACCAAGATAAAGCACTAGCCCAAATTCCTGATCAATTATAACTGGATTTTTATATAATTTTTGTAACATTACACATTTACAAGTATAACGGTAAAATAAGACACACTTAAATCATGTTGTAACTTTCAGTTTTTTGTTGTGTCGTACGTTTGGTCTTTTGTCGAGTGTCATCCATTGTCATTGTCCTGTTTTCGCTTTTGTGGGCTAGTGGTTTTACGTTTCTCACTAGCCCGAACTTAAAAACCACTAGCCACGGGCGTCGGGCTAGCGGATTTGTCGAACTCTGAATGTATTTAAGCTATTGTTACAATCCCATCAATCAATCAACCATTTGACCCGTGCTTACATCCACCGAAGGTTCAAGCACGACTGTCATGGGCACATTTTCTGATGTTCCCTGGTCGATAAGTCCAAGACAGTGTTCTATCAGTTTATTCATGACCTGACACCCCCTAAAACCTCGCCAGTAAAGACCCCCCCCCCCAAAAAAAAAAAACCCCCTCATCAGTGAAGACGCCCCCCTAAAATGTCACCAGTGAAGATACCCCCCGAAAACCTCACCAGTGAAGACACCCCCAACACTATTTTCTGCATGTATATATACACCTCATTCCAGACAGTTCACCACAACTGGTATATTAAAGGCCATCATGGTATGTGCTATCCTGTCTGTGAGATAGTGCATATAAAAGATCCATTGCTACTAATAGAAAAATCCCCTGCCTGTTACTGACTACGGTTGGACTGCTGGTGCTCCCTTGTACCTGCCATTGCAGGCGGTCCCTCCTTCACCCACCCCAACTCTTTCCTGTCCTGTCCTGGACAGAGGAACCGGCTAGGGCCGGTACTTGTGCCCAGGACAGGCGTGCGCTACAACAGCTTGCTCTGAATGTGCACGTTAAACAATTTCCCAATTCCAGTGGAAAAATGTAGCAGGTTTCCTCTAAGATTATATGTAAAAAAACAAATGAAATGTTTGATATTGAATAGCCGATGATTAATAAATTAATGTGCTCTAGTGATGTCATTAAAACAAAACAAACTATATATATATATATATAACTATACAGCATATATACAGCTGCTGGGCTAGCACTGGGTTAGCAGAACATTTCCCAAAAATACCTACTACACTTCAAAATACCTACTACACTTAAAAATACCTACTAAACTTAAAAATACCTACTAAACTTCAAAATTTGCAGAAACAGTTATTTTCTAACAAAATATCATTTATTTAATGAAATTATTTTGCCAAATATAAATAAAATTCGCCACTTGTATTTGAAATTTGCAATTGGCAAATTTGACGAGTGCCAGAGATAGCCCTGCAACTGCCCCGCTCTCTCTCCCCCCCCCCCCCCCCACAATATTTTAAATAATTTTGCCAGTGCCAAAAATGCTAGGGCAGGTCTGTCGTCTTGCTTTTGTGTTTAAAGCAACAAGTTATTTAACATTATGTTTAAAGGGCTAAAGTTACCTCAGTTTTAATAACAGGTAGTCTTCCTGATGATGTACCTCTGTGGTATGTTTTGCACGATTTGTTGAGTCACTAACCTAGCATATCATTCACAGTGCTCAATTTTAAGGATTTTGGTTGCTTGCCCGGAGGGCAAGTATGGGTTCACATTGAGGTTGCCCCTAAAAAAATTTGGTTGCCCTGATTTCATCCGTGTTTTGAAACTAGAGTTATATTTATATTCCAATAAAACAGCAACCAACAGGTTTGGAATTAATATGTTGTCAATGTAAAATGTAATATGTACTGTCTGACAATAAAATACATTACTTTTTAATAATGTTTTTAAATGTTTGTAGTTATACACATGTACACATAGGGCCTAATTACTTAGATTTTTGTGATTTATCAGCTATTTTCTAATCGAATGCACTGGAATGTTTACTATTCGGAATACTTCAGCTGATTACGATTTTTCCTGATGTCTCACGGAATCGGCCGAGGAGTTCCGAGTGGCAAACAAACCCACGTGATTTCGACTGATGCTTTAGTAGGGTGGGATGATTTTCCATTTCAGATTTTTGCAAATTCCGTGTTTGTTTTTTTCCTTTTTGTGTGTTAATTAGTGTCTTGTTTTATTATTACAAACTATATCCATTTGTGTTTTATTGTTCCAGCTCTGAGCTTGTTGGCTATTGCTATTTTTTAAATACCTGTAAACATTTTTGTTGACACAAACTTAAAAAAAGAAGAAGTTAAGTAATGTTTACTTGCCACTAATAAAGACTAAAAAAGTGATGTACCATATTTTCTGGCCTATTACACGCATTGGTGTATAAACCGCACCACTTGGTTTTAGACAAAGTATCGAAGTGTTTAGGCATATGAAAGTTGGCATACAAAAACACTATATGCTTATATTATTAATATTGAATCTTAAAACTACCAAAAAGATTTATAATGGTGCTTGAACCAGAAATACAACTTCTGAAGGTTATTTTTTAAAAAATCGCGAATTCCGTTTCAGTTACTAAATTCCGCGATTCCGTCTGTGTTTTTCGTGATCGCGGAAAATCATCCCCTCTACTTTAAATAATGACAGTTTAAAAGCGATTGTGGGTAAGGAAACTGCACATTATTATGCGACACAACTCGCCTTTTGGTGTTAAAAAAAGGTCAGTCGTCCGACGGGCAACTAGTATCATAGACCGTAAAAATTGAGCGCTGATTCAATGCACGAACTTAGTGACTGATTAGCTTAGAAAGGCCTAGCTTACTGGAACATGTGGTTATTAATATACATGTAATTACTATGAAACAGGTTTTATGGCATGCACTGAGGTGTAACATAGTGTGTATGTGTATATATATATATATATATATATACTCTTAAAAAAAAATAGAGGAACTCTAATAAGAATTTACAATCGCCAAAATTGTAAGGTATATTAGCTGTGGTGAATGGTTATAATAATAGTGAATTAATTGGGCAAACATTATAACCTGTAGTTCAGTATTACAGTAGGTTTTATGACCACCAAAGATCTTGACGATTGGGTTCAAAAGTGAAATTTGAAAGTTGACAAATCGCAAATTCAAACAATAAAAATGACTAAAAACTAAACAATAACAACTGTATGATCAACAGAATGAAAAAGATTGACAGAAAGAATGTTCCACAGTGATTAATCGACCTTCCTGGAAATTGTCAAAATCGAGAATGACACCCCCATGCACTTGTACAGGGCAACTGAGTGATGCATGTGCAAACTATGAAATGTGTTTCGGTGTTGATAAACAGAGCTGAATGTTCTTAAGTAGGATGTATGTGGTCAAAACGTATGTTCGGTCTAATAGTTGATATTAACATTAATATTTCAGGTTCCCCTACTTTTTTTGAAGAGTATGTATATATATATATACATATATACATACACATACACATACACATACACATACACATACATACATATGTATATATAATGTATGGCAAATTAAGACCTCTAAGGTAACTAGGTCAATGTTTGTGATGCCTTTCTTTGATAGATCCTAAAGTTTTCCACTAAAGAAATGTACATGTATGTAACTGTACTAAAACATTTACAATTTGCAGATCATGTTTGACTGCCAAATTAATAATATATTCAAGGGAGAGTGGATGGCTTTATTATCAATAAACTGTTTACGTCCAAACTCGTTTAATTTACTTTTAAGTATTGGAAATTAATGGCATTTTAAAATTACCTTTCTGATTACCGGTAGGAATAGCTTTGGCATTTAACAAATTTTAAAAACAACTGGCAAGATTTATGTTAATTTGGGGAAATAATTTCGTATACATAATAATTGATATTTTTGAAGTGTTGTAATACATAATTTGGCAAACTTTTCTGCTCATTCAGAGCATGCTATTATTGTTTGTGGGTGCAGACATCTTAGACATTATTGATATACTAGTTGGTCAAGTCATTATGTGATTATTCACTGTAACCGACCTGGGCTCAAGCTGTTGCTAGCCAAATTAGCCATTTAATGACTAATTTTTACAAAATGCGAATAATAAAATCTGCAAGTAGCTATAATTAGGCTATGCCTAATATTTTGATCTTCACATGTGAACGAATGATTGCATATTCTGTCGGACACCAAATTTATGTTCAACTACAGATTGAATACTTGTATTGTTGGTTACATGCATATAAAGTGATCACACTGGGGACCTAATATGTATCACATTTAAACAGGATTCGATGTTTAGAGGGTTGCATTTTATCATTTTAGAACCTTTTGGACTTTGAAACTTGCCACGTTTTGACAGTATTATGGTTTATTCAGGGTCTGGTTTAGACCTGTTTCACTTGATCTTCACAATACAACTAATGTTGTCACAAATGGTAACACGGTAAGTAGCCCAACTCCTATGGCTAGTGGTATTCCATATTGGGATAGTAAATAACTGCTATTGCCATGCCCAACAGCTAGTGAGAAAAAAGTTGTCAAATGCTGCATTTAAGTCTTATTTTGAAAATATGAATATCCTGCCCCCAACCCCACCCCCTATCTTAGTGTTTTTAATTGCTATGTCCATCTTTAGGTAACATATGTAATTATTACTATTAGTAAAATTGTATTAAGTAAAGTAGGGCTAGTGTATTCTTAATCATGGTTAGTAAATTCTTAAAAATCCATTGCTAGTGGATTTTGTAAAAATTCTAGAAGCCCTGACTGCTAGTAATTCAGTTTGTGTCACATATTGGCTTGTTGAACACTTGTTTGCATATACTATAGCCAGGAATCGTCATAGTTTTTGGCTAATTTAAATCTGTACAGGCACAGCCCTCAAAATATGCGCTGGGAAACAAGTATTGCTGTAAAAAATCTGTGGCACAATTGATCTGCAAGAGCATTTTTTTCATTGTTAGGTATTTACTTGTCTTATTTGTACTAAATTACCGTCACAAGATAGTTTTAATTTCAGAGACTATTGATGATGATAATAATAACAATAATAACTTTATTTAATGAGGGTGACAGGTTCGCAACTGACTTCTGGTGTCTAATATCAAGGGGTATTGTATTAATATATATATATATATATATATATATATATATATATATATATATATATATATATAGAAAGTGGGATGGTTGTGGCTGGCCTATGTTAAGTTCACACACCTGATATGAAGTTATGTGTGTACAATGGCTCCAAGCACAGCTCATTGTGTCCAAGCTATTGTGGGTGTACATCCTGGATGGTCATGCTGGAGCAGTTTGTTCCATTTTGTTTCACACATGAATGAACTCCAGGCATGTGGTATGTAATATATCATGGTCCTGTAAAAAGACCTCAAATACCGGGATTTTTTTGGCCACTAGGTCACCTGTTGTAAAACACCACTCTTTGCTGTGATTGTGGTGGTGGAAGTAATAAAGACCTCAAATACCGGGAGTTTTTTGGCCACTAGGTCACCTGTTGTAAAACACCACTCTTGTGTAATTTATTGGGGGTTTTTGGTATTGTTTCTAAAGCTGGATGTATAGTGTTAAATGCCACTTAGCCTACATAGTGAGAGAAATAAGGGCATAGTACAGATTTTATTTACTAAAAAAAATAGATCAGGAAAAAAAAAAGCCTCAGGTTAGGGTTGGGCAGTGCCTGGTTTCTACAGGTCTGACCATTTATGTGTACTGTAGGCTGCTAAGTACTTCTATAAGTTTATATAATTAACATGTACAGACCTTGCTTTTTACGGTGTGCGGGTGTAATCGCGCTCTTACAGTGCACATAATTTCAATCTGACGAGTGTGAAAAACAGCGCATATTACACTCAACAAACGGCACACGTAAAATAGATGTGTATATTTATTTGCACTGTTTACAAAAATCAACAGTTTTCATAGCTCATTTAGCTGATAGGAAGGTCCTTTAATTAAAACAAAAAAAATTAAACATTACAGTGGGTTTCATAGTCGTTAAACTGGTATTTCTCTTTGTTGAACAAATCAGGAAATACTGGTTTAATAGACAATTCTGTAGACATACTAGTCAAAGTCCAATCAGAGCTACATTGTACACTGCCTATTTTATTTATTCTGTAGAGTGATTTTTCACTCACCTTAGCATATTGAGGTGTGCAATTTTCCACTCGTCTATAATTTTCAAAAACCAAGGACTGCATGTATATATATTTGTTCTCATGAGTGAAACATTTTAATTAAAACTAACTTGTTTATTGTTTCATGTATATGCTGTAATTCTGATACACTAGTATGTTATGGTTTGGCGTTATTTAATCTGCATGTTTTACACTTCATATACTGACACACCAAAACAACTTTTCATTGCAAATAACGACAAAACTATTAATGAATTGATGGATAATGTGACATGACATTAATGACTGGTATTCATAAGATACATTCACATGGAAACATGGCCAGTTATCATCATTAATTGAGTTGCATTCGTAATCGAAAAGTTCCAACCCCCCCCCCCCCCATGTCAAGGTCAGTATCTGGTGTGTCCACCATTGGCCCGTGAGCATGCCTGAAGACGACGGGGAAAGGATTGGCACAAACATCTCAAATAAGCCACAGGAATGTTCCCCCATTCCTGCAACGCCTGTGCAAGCTCAGCGACGTTACGCGGTGGTGGCTCGTGGCTCGCGGTGACGTACACAACGTCCTATCTCATCCCACATGTGTTCAATTGGGTTCAAATCCGGTGAAACGGTGGGCCAGTTCATAACGGTGATACCGGCTTGTTGCAGGAATGCCTGGGTAATTCTTGCAGTATGTGGACGGGCATTGTCTTGTTGAAACAGAAGGGGACCTCCTGGTCTTCGGTGACGATGCAAAAGTGGCTGGAGAACTGGTCTTAGAATAACGTCAACATAATGCTGGGCTGTAAGGGCATTGTGGACAATGATGAGATCACTCCTGAAATCACAGTAGATTGCTCCCCCCATACCATCAGACAACTGCCGCCAAACCGATCACGTTCCCTCACATATCCGTCAGCGTACCGTTCATGGTACACATGTGCCCCTTCCATCGGCAAAGGAGATAGAGAAACAGGACTCGTCTGAGAAAACAATACTCCGGTAAAAGGCTGGTGGATGATTACCATTCTGGAGAGCAAACTGTAGTCTCGCAGCACAATGTCACGGTGTCATGATGTTACTGTTGTACGGGCATCAGCATCTGAGTCCAGCCGTTCTGAGTCGACGGATGACCGTCATCGGATGGATATGCCTTCCATGACATCCTATCATGTTGCTTGCTGTCATCATCGCAGTTCTGAACCGGACACGGAGGTGGTGTCGTCGAATCTGCCGATCTTGGCGTGAGGTCTGTTGATGACGTTCAACAAGTCGTCCAATAGTTGATGGATGGACTCTGAAGGTCCTAGCAACTTGGCTTTGCGAAGTCTCCCCTTGAACCATGCCCAACGCTCGCTCCCTTTGTTCTTCTCTGAGTCGTGGCATTCTTAATGTGACGAGGAATATGACACTGTTACATGACTTTTATGTGTCCACATAATGGCATTTCACGTGCATTGCATGCAGCATGATTGAGCATGTAGTGAATGCATTTCACACCATTTTGTGTGTTTCTTCTATTGTATGTGTAACGAGAACAAAACCAGGATTAAAACCCAGACAAAAGTACCAATCAATGGCGTCCTCTCATAAATTGTTATTTTAAGTCCAATAAATATATTTTTCATTAATCACAACAAAATATTGAAAAATATCTGTTTTGCATTTTCATTGTGTGTTAGTATATCTATAGCACTGTCCTGTATCTGTACTGTGTACACGAAGTGTAATACAGACACCTTGTGTATTGTGGCAGTCTTAATAATCTGATACTGGGTACAGAAAGCTGATCTCTCGATTCTCTGGTATGTGGATTGCACCAGACATTGCTACACCAGTGGGCCAATCCTTGAACAAAAGACTGCTTCATTGTGTAGTGGTTGAATATACCAAATGTCAACATGCTTAGTCACAGTACGTTATGTTAAAAATTCAGACCAGTTGTTCATACATTAATATTAGTAAATAACTATTGGTTAAAAGAAATGTTCAAAATCAGATACTGTATTACATCTGCCAATGAAAAGATGTCTTGATTCTTGAAATCACCAAATGTTTAACATCCAATAGCTGAACATTAATAAATCAATGTGCTCTAGTATTGTCATTAAACAAAACAAACTTTAACTTTGACTCTTAAAAGTCAATTTAGAACAACCTACGATATCATTTTATAACTAAAACATTTTGTGGTTGGTATTTACATGTATACCAATAAATATTTTTGCAGGAAAAATGTTTTGAAATTTAATGTAATATACATTGACAACTTAAGTTAAAATTTTAAGACACATTTTATTTCCACTAGAGGTTACAATATAAACTAGGTATTCAGGGGTCGAAATTGACTGAAATTCCTGCTGGATATTCATTCGGGCAATCTACGACTCAAAGTAATATCTGAAATAAATGTAAAATAATTGCCTGTCCAACAGGACAACAGGTAATCAACCTGCTGACCGATTATGATATTGCCTGTCCAACAGAACAACAGGTAATCAACCTCCTGACCGATGATGATATTGATGGTCCAACAGGACAACTGGTAATCAACCACCTGACCGATGATGATATTGATGGTCCAACAGGACAACGGGTAATCAACCTCCTGACCGATGATGATATTGATGGTCCAACAGGACAACAGGTAATCAACCTCCTGACCGATGATGATATTGATGGTCCAACAGAACAACGGGTAATCAACCACCTGACCGATGATGATATTGATGGTCCAACAGGACAATTGGTAATCAACCTCCTGACCGATGATGATATTGATGGTCCAACAGGACAACGGGTAATCAACCTCCTGACCGATGATGATATTGATGGTCCAACAGAACAACGGGTAATCAACCACCTGACCGATGATGATATTGCCGGTCCAACAGGACAACGGGTAATCAACCACCTGACCGATGATGATATTGATGGTCCAACAGAACAACGGGTAATCAACCTCCTGACCGATGATGATATTGCTGGTCCAACAGGACAACGGGTAATCAACCACCTGACCGATGATGATATTGCTGGTCCAACAGAACAACGGGTAATCAACCACCTGACCGATAGAACAACGGGTAATCAACCATCTGACCGATGATGATATTGCCGGTCCAACAGGACAACGGGTAATCAACCTCCTGACCGATGATGATATTGATGGTCCAACAGGACAACAGGTAATCAACCACCTGACCGATGATGATATTGCTGGTCCAACAGGACAACAGGTAATCAACCACCTGACCGATGATGATATTGATGGTCCAACAGGACAACGGGTAATCAACCACCTGACCGATGATGATATTGCCGGTCCAACAGGACAACGGGTAATCAACCTCCTGACCGATGATGATATTGCCGGTCCAACAGGACAACGGGTAATCAACCTCCTGACCGATGATGATATTGCCTGTCCAACAGGACAACGGGTAATCAACCTCCTGACCGATGATGATATTGCTGGTCCAACAAGACAACGGGTAATCAACCTCCTGACTGATGATGATATTGATGGGCAAAAACTAGTCGGGACAGCAGTATTTCGATCCATGATATTTGTAGACAAGGAACTACATTATGCACATATATATTGGTTCATTTGATATGTACAAGTAGTATCAGACCTTGTTAGAAAAAGAATTTGAACGGAGTAATTAATTGCTCCTCTAACTTGTATCATGTGAAGGCATTTTAATATTACCAAATGTATTACTATTAGGTGTTATTAAACAAATAGTCCTTTCCTTTGATGTTTCCTTGCAGGTAATGCACATTATATAATCCTATTTAAATGGGAAGGGCAGACAATGCTGCAAGTTTTGTGAAAACAAATAAAAATAATGGACATACTTTAGTCCGGCATTGAAATAATCGTATTGGTACAGTGAAAACCCTCTAAACTGGACACTCTCGGGACCAAGTAAAACGTCCAATTTTAAGAGGTATCCGGTTTATAGAGGTTCTCTTATGTACAGATATTTAAAAGGGCTGCAAAAAACGTCCGGTTTTAATGGAATTTTGGTTTACAGAGTGTCCGGTTTTGAGAGGTTTCATTGTATACATTAGAATATTAGACAACAAATAGCTGCAGGTTAACATGATTAAGGAGTTATATTTAAACAACTCTTCCTTTTCATGAAGGTAATGCACATGAAGGTAATGTAATTGAAGAGCAGGCGGTGCTGCTGGTTTTGTAGGAAATTGAATAGCCCTGCTGTTGTCATGTCATTGAAGTGCGTTTGGCAGGTTCTTTATTCAGACTGCCAACTGCTTAAATTCAAATTACGTCAAGCTTATCAGTCCTTTGGAAACCAGTCAGAAATGGGCACCAGTGTACTCTTGTCATCTTCTGACAGCAATATAATTTAATTGCAATTTGTTACGAAAGGACAAAAACATTACAGAATAATTGTAAACTATACAGAGGTTCAAATCCCATCAAAGCTGGCTCACACATTCATTCATCTCTCTCATCTATCAACCTCTGTCTACCATTCTCATAGAAAAAACCCTTTTCCAATAATTTGTTATAGACAGAGGTTACAGGTAAAACGCTAAATAAATCAAATAATATATATATTTGTTTAACGACTCCACTAGAGCACATTGATTTATTAACCGTTAGATGTCAAACATTTGGTAATTTTTACATAGTGTTAGAGAGGAAACCCACTACATTTTTCTATCATTAGCAAAGGATATTTTATATGTACCATCCCACAGACAGGATAGCACCTATGATATACCAGTTGTGGCACTGGTTATAAACCAACAATAGCCAATTGAACCTAGACAGACCGTATATCAGGTGAGCACCTTTCCACTGGGCTATGTCCCACCAAGTTAATGTTTTATGTGGAATTTTATGTTAAACCCAGAATAATAAATTATATCGGTTCCTTTAACCAGATGTTCTTGTAGAATTTTGTGTTAAAACCTCCAGAATAATATACATTGTAGAATTTTTTTTAAATCCTTTAACCAGAGATGTTTTGGTAAAACAATATATGTTATATGTCTGTGTGAGTGAAATGAGGGGCGAGACGTAGCCCAGTGGTAAAGCGCTTGCTCGATGTGCGGTCAATCTGGGATCGATCCCTATCAAAGGGCCCATTGTGCCATTTCTAGTTCCAGCCAGTGCACCACGACTGGTATATCAAAGGCCGTGGTATGTACTACCCTATCTGTGGGATGGTGCATATAAAAGAACTCTTGCTGCTAATCAAAAAGAGTAGCCCATGAAGTGGTGACAGTGGGTTTCCTCTCTCAATATTTGTGTCGTCTGATGCCATATAACCGTAAATAAAATGTGCTGAGTGCATCATCAAATAAACCATTTCCTTCCTTCCTTGATGAGTTGCCATTTGGATTGGTTAATGAATGTATCTGCACTGAACAGATGACAGGATGAGTTACACCTGTTTCTTCAGTCCCACCCTTCTCTTGTTGGTATTTTCTCCTCCTCCGTCAGGTAATTAATGGCATTATTTAATATACAGTGCTTAAAAACCTGCTCAAGTTATCATTCCGCTGTTGTCCCAAATAATTCACTATACATGTAGTATATTTATTTACACACCCGTTGGCCTTTATTGAACTGCCACATTTTTAAAGAAATCGCCTGCTACTGATCCGCTATATCATGTTACATAGTACAGATAGTCCTATTTAGTAACCAACCATCTGTCTCAACAAGGCTGGTTAACACAATGCTGCAATGTTGGAATGTTCTTTTTCTGGTTTTCAATTTCACTCAAGACTGAATAAGGGTAAATAAAGGGTACCTATGAGTTGTAACTGCAAAAAACACAACCATGCAGGACTTGTGAAAAACAGTGTATCTAGATAAACATTTTTCTTTTTGCCTCAGCGGATAGTTGTGGTACACCTAAAGGATACCTTGCTTTAAAACACCAGGGCTCGTGTTGTCGGTAACCAAATTAGCCATTGGCTGATTTAAAAAAAAAAAAAGGCTAATAAAATTTGCAAGTGGCTAAAAGTTTGGCTAAGCCATTTTCTGTCTTTTGATGTGAACAAACGGTTACATGATCTATCCGACACCTCAAACATAATAATAATACCAAATATTCAATTAGATTAATGGCGATCTCGCGACTGGTAACGAGAAACGGTGTCATCCAGAATACAGTGTAAGCCTAATGATGTTTGCTTATTTTAATAATCACGGTTATTAATTTTAACGGCATGCATTCAACATGTATGGAATCAAAGTCTGGAAGATCTGTAACTTGTTATTTTAACTTTGTAAAGTCTTTGAACCAAAGTAATAAAAACAGACCGACAATGCGTGTCAATTTGAATACACATGCCAGTTCAGGGCCGAAAGACATGTAGGCTATTCCAAGGGCTGAGTTCAGCTAGACCGAGCGAAAACAAAATGTTTGTGCGCTTCACGTTAAACCAAATGGACACGACGGACACCAATCAAATAGTTCGAACGTTAGGAAAATCGTTTGTTGGCTGAACTGAGAACAGCTCTCGGCGTGAATATATACGTCGTGCATCAGAGTCAGCTGACACCCACGTGTAAATCTTGATGTAAAAAAGATGCAATTTTGGCTAAAACATTTTCGATATGGTTAATACAGATTCCATTTGGCTAATATTTTGGCTACAGCTAGTATTTTTGATCCAGTGTGAGCCCTGAAAAACGGCCTGATATTGAACAGTGGTGGATCTAGAAAATCCATTTATGTTCTCGAAGGGATTTCATCGATTCTCCCAATGTTAAAAAAAAAAAAAAAAAAAAAAAATATATATATGTTGCAAAATTGAATGCCCCCACCACCCCCTTACCACCCCCTTAGATCCGTCACTGGAACATATTAAAATCCTATAGCTTTAACAGTATTAAACCATGAATTTTTGGGTGGATTACATTAATCAGGGGTGTGATTTTTTAGCTTTTTATCTCATTTAACTTTTTTTTTTCCACAAAATATTTTTTTGCAAATTATACTGAATTTTATCTCAAATCAAAAACAAATTTCCATTCCATTGACAGTTGTACTTTTGTGTTTGTTCCAGTTTTTTTTTTTTCCACTGTTAATTTGTCATTTTTATAACTATGATTAATATTTGGAACATTGTTGGGAATGTTAGCCATGCATAAATTTAGGGTAAATGCAAATAAAATGGCAGGGATGTATGTGTAAACATTTGGTATGACTCACACATACATACATGTGTGTATAACTGTATATATACTGGTACAGGGCTAACTCTGAGTGAGTCGAACATTTCACTGAATAATCCACATGTATTAAACATAAAAAATTGCAAAAACCCAGTTATTTTACAACATAATATTAATCATTACATAAAACTTTTAAAGCAGATTAATTAATTTGAAGGTTTTTAAAATTTTCAAGTGTTGATTTTTACAATTAATGAAGCTATCTCTGATGTAATACATATTCCAGGGGCGGCAGTGTAAAAAATTGTGGTGCGGCGGCTCGAGGTTGCCAGACTCTCCTTTCAACTTACCTGTGAAGAACAGTTTCACAAATAGAACATATATGACCCACAAGGTCATATTGTCTGCCCCACCCCTGTTAAAAGTTAAGAATAGTTTGTGCATTAATTAATGGTGCTCGTTCCAGCCAGTGCACCATAATTGATACATCAAAGGTCATGGTATGTGCTATCCTATCTGTGCAATAGTGCTTATAAAAGATCCCTTGCTTCTAATTGAAAAATGTAGCAGGTTTCTTCTCTAAGAGTGTCTAAATACCAAATGTTTGACATCCAGTAGGCAATGATTAATAAATCGGTACGCTCTGGTGGTGTCATCAAACAAAGCCAACTTTTAACTTTTAACTTTAATTAATGGTGCCAAAATATTGCATTAATTAATAGCACCAAAATATATTATTATGACATTAAAATGGCTTTAATTTGTATGGGAAACATTTTGCTTTCGTCTTACTGTTACGGAAGCTCCATATGTTGCCATACATGTACATCAATTTGAATGTTTGTTAAACTGTGCATTGCAGAAGGGCGGTAACAGCAAATGTCATGACTATATAACAGATGTGTAATTGTCATAATACATTGAATTTAGTTACTTCTAGCTGTATGCAAATGGAGTTTTCATGGGATTGTTAGCTTGTTTTTCTCTCATTAAAACATATATCTATAGGACTGAGGATTACATAGTGTATACAGACAATCAGGGTTTCTGGATTATGGTAGCCCACTCCCATGGCTAGTGATATTCAATGTTGGGCTAGTAAATAACTACTATTATCTAAAGACTATACTGTATGTCAGAGTGACCAATTTTTTTATATCCAATAGCCGATGATCAGATCGATCCAATAACTTAAACTTGTCATTTTGGCTTGGGTTTTTTTGTTTGTTTTTTAAATATTTCATCTTATTTTAATCATTGTAGAATTTTCCATTAAAATTTTGAAAAATGTTTTTGCAATCATGTTTTAATATAATAATATAACTGAAAAATGGTATATATTGGAAAATATTCTCAAAACTTGATCATGTCACAATTCACTATGCAAGTTTCAGATATTGGATACTGCGATAGAAATAAGCAGAATTTTTCATTGGTCCGCCGAACAAATACATTGCAAAATCTACTTGTCCAGTAATATTTTCATTTGTCAAATGTTTTGTTTTATTCAAGTACAAGGACTGTATTTCTGCTCAAAATGAAACTGCACTGAACATTTTACTCAACAATCATTGAGGTACATTTTGCTTGTCTGAGCAGAGTTTCACTTATCAGGACAAATGAACAAGTGCTTATTTCAAACACTGTATCGGATGCACAATTTTAAAACATTAAAGGGTAGTTGCTAATCAATTTTTAATTGACTTGGAATATTGCTAATCAGAATTTTCAAAGCAAATATTCCCTGCCCATGAGGCTCGTAATTGAATTATTTTCCAGGAATCCATGCATTTCCCCATGCATTCTCCGGTATGTAATTTTACACGTCACATTCGGTCACGTTCTCTGGTCTTGAAAGCTTGCTGTGGATTATAACAGATTAACATGGGGAACTTCCTCCTTTTGACAAAACAACTCAAAGCGAGTTGTTGAATGTGTGCAAACATAAGCTGTATGTGTATGCCTAACATTTCTGATAACCTTGATGATAGCATCAGGGTTTTTTTCTGTTTATATCAGGTTGTCGCTTTTACGGGGGAGGGGTGGGATATATATACTGACATCCAAAAGAAACTTTACATATATAAAATTTGAATAATTTTGATAAATATTGTTGATAATCGAAACAAACCAATTTAGAAACCATCTTACACTTACTTTGCATGTATCACGAAGTGCATTGTGAGTTTTAGATGTTAAACTTCAGGATACTTTCATATCCCATATCATTTGTTGGGTGTTTTTATAATACAATTTCAAGTGTTGTAAAGTTTCTTTTGGACGTCAGTATGGATGTTGCTTGCCTGAGGTGTGATGGGTCAAAGGATAGACTCTATTGACTCGTTAAGCCACCCTTCCATGCCATTAGCTGTGATACTTCAATCAATTCAATTCATTGTAGCAACACTATATGGGGCAGCATATATGTACAGTATATAAGGAACATATCAACATGTAATCTAGGGAGACATTTCAACACCTACTGGGTCCCCTTAACGAGCTACTCTCGGCACACTAATCTTCCAAAACTATACTTAGCTCCCCTTTTACCTTTTGACGGACTGTTAAAAAATTGCACATAATTTCCGTCACAAAAAATGCACACCATTTCTCTTTGGCTTAATCCTATGGAACATTCCAAATTCCATAGCATCATACCACCCTCTGCCTCTTACCGGCCCTGGTCGGACTGCTGGTGCTCCCTTGCACCTGCCATTGCAGGCGGTCCCCCTTCCAACCCACCCCACCTCTTTCCTGTCCTGGACGGAGGAGCCGGCTGAGGTCGGCATCTGTGCCCAGGACAGGCGTGCACTACAACAGCTTGCTCGGAATGTGCACGTTAAACACTCTGACCTGACCTGAATTGATGTAAAACGCAAGGTAATTAATGTGTAGATATAAATGTATGTGTATATATATGTATATATATACATGTTTGTATATACATAATAGATAAGTACTTCAGTCTGTTGGTTCTATATAGACTGTGTTTTATATATATTGTTCATCACTTACGTTTTGCATTTACCGTAGTTTGACACCCAATAGCTGATGTATTTATCATGCTGGGGTGTCGTTCAACATTCATTCATTCTATTGGTAGAACATATATAAAATGTGGCAGCGTGTGTTTCTTTTCTCTTCTTTTTTTAGACCATACCTCGGATTTTTTAAGCTGTCTTAGCACAACAATATCGTAAAACCGTAGTAGGCTATGGCAAATATAGTGACGTTATAATTTTACGATATCATAGCGCTAAGATAGCTGCGAAAATCTTTAGCCATGTGTCGAAATAACATATATGTAAGGTACCAAATGGCCATAATTTTAAAATATGCTGAGATATCTCATTAAATAGTCCTTTCCTGCGATGTAGTTACATGTGGCTTCGATTCTCAGTAATGTAAGTGCTGGATCAATAAAACTATGCATACCCACATAAATAATTAAATTTCCGTTTCATTCATTACAATTTAACGTCATCCCATTGGTCCAGACATAGCAATGGGAGTTTGTTCATTTCTCGATGACCATAAAAATTAAAATAACATCATCAGGGAACGTCATACCTGATAACATCACATTATATTGGTGGTTTGTCTTACTGAGCATTAGTTATTGTTTAAGAACTAAAAAATAGTTCAAAATCAAATATGGACTTTTAGTGCTATTATTAGTAAGTATGTTGCAAATTTAATTATAAGTATTGTCTGTCATTTCTTTTACGTTCATCTGTAGAGTTTTAAGCTTTTAAAAGATTTTAGTTTTTATTTCTCACCAAAAATCAAAACCCTGATGTTCATGTACGGTATATGTTGCATTGCATATATGCACAGTTTATCCTTTTCTCCCTGTTTTTCATTTGTTTTTATTTATTTTTGTTTCAGGGTAGGCAAGGTTGAAGATGCCTGGCCTGTCGCAGCGAGACATGAATGGATTTGGAGACTACGACCGAGGCCCAATGAGAGGAACACAAATGGCAAAGTATGTTTAATTAAATATACACACCATATACAGACAGAACCACATACCAGTTGTTTTGGTATATTATTTATTGCACCAGTTTAGAGTGTGCAAGAGACTGCGTGCGAGTGCAGAAATAACAGAAAAACAACTGGTATGCGGTTCTGTATTTATTGCATACCACCTTTATAATTAACAAAAGTAATTAAATAACACAACTTACTTTGTCTGGAAAGTCGGTTGCATTTTATGGAATTGACGAACGCTGAGCGTCCTGGCAAGGAACATGACATCATTCCTGGCTGGGGACATGACGTCATTCCTGGCTGGGGACATGACATCATTCCTGGCTGGGGACATGACATCATTCCTGGCTGGGGACATGACGTCATTCCTGGCTGGGGACATGATGTCATTCCTGGCTGGGGACATGACGTCATTCCTGGCTGGGGACATGACGTCATTCCTGGCTGGGGACATGACGTCATTCCTGGCTGGGGACATGACGTCATTCCTGGCTGGGGACATGACATCATTCCTGGCTGGGGACATGACGTCATTCAAATGTTTGAGAAAGTCGCTAGCCCTCTCAGAAGCTTTGGCTAGTGCCCTATGAATAGTAATACAGTTGATGATTTCCACTAGCCCTCACAGAAGCTTTGGCTAGTGCCCTATGAATAGTAATACAGTTGATGCTTTCCACTAGCCCTCACAGAAGCTTTGGCTAGTGCCCTATGAATAGTAATACAGTTGATGATTTCCACTAGCCCTCACAGAAGCTTTGGCTAGTGCCCTATGAATAGTAATACAGTTGATGATTTCCACTAGCCCTCACAGAAGCTTTGGCTAGTGCCCTATGAATAGTAATACAGTTGATGATTTCCACTAGCCCTCTCAGAAGCTTTGGCTAGTGCCCTATGAATAGTAATACAGTTGATGATTTCCACTAGCCCTCTCAGAAGCTTTGGCTAGTGCCCTATGAATAGTAATACAGTTGATGATTTCCACTAGCCCTCTCAGAAGCTTTGGCTAGTGCCCTATGAATAGTAATACAGTTGATGATTTCCACTAGCCCTCTCAGAAGCTTTGGCTAGTGCCCTATGAATAGTAATACAGTTGATGATTTCCACTAGCCCTCTCAGAAGCTTTGGCTAGTGCCCTATGAATAGTAATACAGTTGATGATTTCCACTAGCCCTCTCAGAAGCTTTGGCTAGTGCCCTATGAATAGTAATACAGTTGATGATTTCCACTAGCCCTCTCAGAAGCTTTGGCTAGTGCCCTATGAATAGTAATACAGTTGATGATTTCCACTAGCCCTCTCAGAAGCTTTGGCTAGTGCCCTATGAATAGTAATACAGTTGATGATTTCCACTAGCCCTCTCAGAAGCTTTGGCTAGTGCCCTATGAATAGTAATACAGTTGATGATTTCCACTAGCCCTCTCAGAAGCTTTGGCTAGTGCCCTATGAATAGTAATACAGTTGATGATTTCCACTAGCCCTCTCAGAAGCTTTGGCTAGTGCCCTATGAATAGTAATACAGTTGATGATTTCCACTAGCCCTCTCAGAAGCTTTGGCTAGTGCCCTATGAATAGTAATACAGTTGATGATTTCCACTAGCCCTCTCAGAAGCTTTGGCTAGTGCCCTATGAATAGTAATACAGTTGATGATTTCCACTAGCCCTCTCAGAAGCTTTGGCTAGTGCCCTATGAATAGTAATACAGTTGATGATTTCCACTAGCCCTCTCAGAAGCTTTGGCTAGTGCCCTATGAATAGTAATACAGTTGATGATTTCCACTAGCCCTCTCAGAAGCTTTGGCTAGTGCCCTATGAATAGTAATACAGTTGATGATTTCCACTAGCCCTCTCAGAAGCTTTGGCTAGTGCCCTATGAATAGTAATACAGTTGATGATTTCCACTAGCCCTCTCAGAAGCTTTGGCTAGTGCCCTATGAATAGTAATACAGTTGATGATTTCCACTAGCCCTCTCAGAAGCTTTGGCTAGTGCCCTATGAATAGTAATACAGTTGATGATTTCCACTAGCCCTCTCAGAAGCTTTGGCTAGTGCCCTATGAATAGTAATACAGTTGATGATTTCCACTAGCCCTCTCAGAAGCTTTGGCTAGTGCCCTATGAATAGTAATACAGTTGATGATTTCCACTAGCCCTCTCAGAAGCTTTGGCTAGTGCCCTATGAATAGTAATACAGTTGATGATTTCCACTAGCCCTCTCAGAAGCTTTGGCTAGTGCCCTATGAATAGTAATACAGTTGATGATTTCCACTAGCCCAGACCAAACATTCACTAGCCGGGACCAAGGACTAGTAGATTTCAGGTCTAGCTCTGGGTGATCAGAAAATTTCGCCAAATTATCTAAAAAATGCAAAACATATAGCTATTTTCCAACAAAATATAAATTATTACACAATATTTTTTTCGCCAAATTAAAATAGAATTCGACAATTCTTATCAAAATGTGTAACCCTGCATATCTGTAGTTGTAAATAGTGTGTGAGGAGATGGCATAATACATTCAACTGATTCTATGTAACTGAATGTATTCAGGTTGGCAGTAAATAACCTAAACAATGTATGCAAGGATTAGGTCCATTGCATGTTTTATAGCAAACTCACTGTTGCGATATAGCAATGGTAACTAAAAAACGATACTATGTTTTTAACGGAGTTCAGTTTATAGCAGCAGTTTTGGTCAGAACATTTGTTATCATCTCAAGGTTCAGTTAGCCAAACAACTGTCAAATACAAATAGTACAGTGTTCGGTTGGCCAAACAACAGTCAAATACAAATAGTACAGTGTTCGGTTGGCCAAGCAACAGTCAAATACAAATAGTACAGTGTTCGGTTGGCCAAGCAACAGTCAAATACAAATAGTACTGTGTTCGGTTGGCCAAGCAACAGTCAAATACAAATAGTACAGTGTTCGGTTGGCCAAGCAACAATCAAATACAAATAGTACAGTGTTCGTTTGGCCAAGCAACAATCAAATACAAATAGTACAGTGTTCGGTTGGCCAAGCAACAATCAAATACAAATAGTACAGTGTTCGGTTAGCCAAACAACAGTCCAATTGAAGGATCAATTAGCCAAACTGCATACATGTATAATATTACAAAATTACGACTCTTTAAAGAATTGCATTAATTAGATTTTTGGTGTTGAGTGGGGTGGGGGACGTAGCTCAGTTGCTTGATGCACCATCGGTTTGGGATCGATTCCCATTGGTGGTCCCATTGGGCTATTTCTCCTCCCAGCCAATGCACCACAACTGGTATATCAAACCCACTGGTATGTGCTATCCTGTCTGTGGGATGGCACATATAAAAGATCCCTTGCTACTAACGGAAAAATGTAGCGAGTTTCATCTCTAAGACTATGTCTAAATTACCAAATGTTTGACATCCAATAGTCAATGATTAATAAATCAATGTGCTAGTGGTGTCATTAAACAAAACAAATTTGTTTTTGTTTGAATTTTGAATTAGATTTTTATCTGTTTATGGTATTAAAGAAATATATTCACTAAATTCCGTTTTAATTTGTATGCTGTTGGTGCCTCATTACATGGCAACTTAAACACTGCACTTTTGTATGGGATTCATCCCTGTTGGTGCCACATGCTAGTTAAACTTCACATCCAGACATACAATTAAAAACAAAAATTAAATGATAAAAAAGCTAAAGCTTTATGTCAGTTTAGTTTTTTGCCATTTCATGTCATTCACATTAGTAAGTGTTTTTTAAAACCCCAACTGTCACTAATACCTTGTCACCAGTTGTGAATCATGATTTTATTGATGTTAAATAGCCCATTCTGCCACCAAGCCAGTTAAAACGGCCACACAATAGTGACATATGTTGATATTATTCCAGTTTTATGTCCATAATACACACAAACATAGTATTTTGTCAGTGTCATCTTGTGACACAAATTATAAACAGTATGTGATAGCGTCTGTTGGTGATATTCCATGGATATAGTATAATTGAAAAATATATGTGAATTCTTGGTTTTTTTATCTGGTTGTACCATCTGAAGATATCTCAAGTGGAGGCCTCAGTCTCTAGAGGTGGTGAGGGTGGGGGGCACATTCCAGATTTTTATCTTTATTTATAACCGGAGAATAGTAAAAAGAAAAAAAGTGGGGGCCACAGTCTCTAGTGGTTGTGATCGGGGGGGGGGGGGGGGGGGGGGGGGGCATATTCCAGATTTTTATCTTTATTTATAACCAGAGAATAGTAAAAAAGAAATGTGGGGGCCACAGTCTCTAGTGGTTATGATTGGGGGGGGGGGGGCATATTCCACATTTTTATCAATTTATAAATGGAGAATCCTAAAAAAACGAAGAAGAGGAGAATACATTTTCGTCCTCACAGTAAGGCTTTCTGCCAGAAAATAACTTGAGGGTACGCAATACAAATAAAACGGATCATAAGAACTTATTAAGTGGTTATGGGTTTGAAATCTTTTCAAATTGGACACTGAATTTCATGTACGGTACTTTCACAAATTTTAAACAGCATTTTTCTAAAGTGAATTAAAAAAAATAAAAATAAAAATGTATCCATTAATTTACAAGATTTTAGGGTACGTCATTTTACCATTCATACCCTCTGGCTGAGTCCCTGACTCTTGGCGTAGTAGTTAACCTGAAACTATTAGCACTGTGATGCATACATTACTGCAAGTGCAATGGCTGTAAATATATTTTAGGTGGGAACAATGTTTATTTCAACTTATTTTTGTGCTTATTTTCAATTAAGGTTAAAGCATGCTGTCCTGGGTACACATTTCAACTATCTGGGCTGTCTGTTCAGGACAGTGTGTTAGCTGTTAGTTGTTAGTGAGAGAGAAGAGGGTGTAGTGGTCTTACACCTACCCATGAGTCATTAAAACTCTTTCTGGGTGGGAGCTGGTATCGGGCTGTGAACCCAGTACCTACCAGCCTTATGTCCGATGGCTTAACCACAACACCACCGAGGCTGTGTCCTATGTTTATTATCTAAACTTGGTAGGATACATTTGAAAAGAACATGTAAGATAAATGGTTATCTAATGGCCACTCATGTAGTATTTTTTTATATGTCAGCTGCCTAATTTATACAACGTAAAAGTCTGGTCATATTTGCTTTACTTTGTAACACAAGCCAGTTAAATAGCTGCACACTTCTCTGTGTTGTAATGGAAAGTAGTTAATTTTTGGTGGTGTGTAACTTAACAAATATAGACTTAGTCCTAAACACATTTTCACTCACATAGATTTCAAACAACTGAATACAATGACAAATTTATCTTATATCTTTCCGCCCAAATTTCTGCATTATTCGGTCAGTGACATTTCTATTGTAGCCTAGAGGGTTTTAGTTGGTAGTAGTAGTTTCCACTGGCTTACGTTTTATGGTCATGGAATTTCTTGATAATAATAATTCACTACTAGTATTTAAAATATGTGTAAGATGAATCTTTCAGTTGTGAACTGTCTGAAAGTATTAACCACAGGGTTAAAGAACAAAACGATACAGCAAGGAAAGGAATGAATTTGTCTGGTGACCTCAACCGGTTGTACTGTTTAATATCTTACATCCAATAGCAGATGATTAAAAATTAATGTACTCTAATGGTGTCGTTAAACAAACACACAAAAACCTCACTTTGGGTGCTTGGGTCATACTTGTAGAATTGAGCCCCCTCTGTGGAACTATTCTCTGATTTAAATTTTCTTTTTTTTTACCATCCAGACCATTGCTCTACAACTGGTATATCAAAGTCCATGGTATGTGCTGTCCTCTGTGGAAACTGTATAGTTTGCCCTGAGTCTTACCAATAAAGGTTTCATATAAATACACAGCTCAAAATATGTTTTGATTGGACAGAGGAGCCGACGAAAGTCAACACCTGTGCCCATGACAGGCGTGTGCTACAACAGCTTGTTCTGAATGTGCCCGTTAAAACCTATGACCTGACCTATGTTTGATATCTGTGAATGTTTTGACTGGTTGGATGTGCTACAGATCCTAGAGTTTTGTACACCTTCCAAAAAATGCAACAGCAAACAACCCCCCACCCCACCCCCACCCTGGACAAAAAAAAAAACAACCCAACAAGTGAAAAACCCAGATATACTTTCTTTCTTTAAAGGTACATGAATTTTGTATATAGTCCTGTTGTATTGCAACACTGTATGAAATTTCTAGCTTGTTTCTCCACCTTCAATTTATGTTGTTTTTTTTCAGTGGCTATGATCCTTACAGCAGAGAAGGCAATCCTTACAGCAGAGAAGGCAATCCTTACAGCAGAGAAGGCAGGGATGAATACATTTATTCCAGGTAGGAACTGATTTTTAACATGCTGTTATAGTTTTAAAGTAACTCACTCCACAGAAGTACATGTATCTGTATCTGTTGTTTAGTATTTAATGCATTTTAAAAGGCAGGACGTAGCTCAGTGGTACAGTGCTTGCTTGATGCCCGGTTGGTCTGGGATCGATCCCTGTCGGTTGGCCCATTGGACAATTTCTCGTTCCAGCCAATGCACCACAACTGGTATATCAAAGGCCGTGGTATGTACTACCCTGTCTGTGGGATGGTGCATATAAAAGATACCGTGCTGCTAATCGAAAAGAAGCTCATGAAGTGCTGACAGCAGGTGTCCTCTCTCAATATCTGTGTGGTCCTTAACCATATATCCGACGCCATATAATCATAAATAAAATGTGATGAGTGTGTCTTTAAATAAAACATTTCCTTCCTTAATGCATTTTAAGGTACTACAAATACCAGGTTACAGATATTTCGTAAAACTATCATAGAATATGACATCACTACAACACACATTAACCTACGGTGGTTTTACAGTATTGTAGTGCTATGATAGTTTCCAAAATGTGGGCCAAGGATAGCAAGAAATACATTGGCTTTGCCAAAATTAATAATTTAAAATTGATGGGGAGCAAGAGACAATTATTATCATTGAAAGTACACAATATGCTATCAGTGGATTTATGGTATGAACCCGGTACCTATAGGTACCAGCCTTATAAAGTAAAAGAAATATGAAAGATATATATTAATCAATGTGGAACTCTCATATGAATGCATTAATACATATTGATAACACGTTATGTACAGTTGAAGACTCAGATGTCAAAATGCACCAGACATGATGTCTTTGCCACACTTGCCAAACTCAGACCCAGACCCAGCTTCCGTGTGTTTTGGCCTAAGTTGTTCAGTGAGAGAGAGATAAAGAGAGACCTCTATAGAGACAGAGACAGACAGATAGATAGAGAGAAGGTGTTGTACAATGTAGGAGGTTTCTTACAGCTCCTAATTGAGCCTTTAAAACTCATTCTGGGTGGGTTTGGTACTGGGTGTGAGAGAGAACCAGTTAGAGAGAGAGAGAGAGAGTTAGAGAGAGAGAGAGATAGATTGAGTGCTGTAGTGCTGTAAGGGGCTGCTTATCGCTCCCCATTGAGCCATTAAAAGTCACTGTGGGTGGCGGCCAGTCCTGGGGTGCAAACCCACTACCTAGTACCTACCAGCCTTAATCTTACTACCTAGTACCTACCAGCCTACCAGCTTAACCACCAAACCAGTCTGGACATAGAATAAGCTTAATGTGACTCTCTAACAAATTGCTTGCCACCTCTTAGGCCACCTACACTTTTTAAAGTCAAATTACCCATGCTGGTGATAATTGACCCAGCATGACGGCTTTTCACATGGCAGACCTGTTCTGCCTGTGATTGGGCAGTTCATTGTTTTGAGGTATTTACCCCCATTCAAACATTGGCATGTGCCAGCAAAAAGATGTCCCAAAAACAGTTTATAGTGTATATATGTGAACACTCGCTCTGCAGCCACAGGTTGACAGGTAGCAGTGTAGGAGCATGGTGGGCTGATGACAAATCTATTCTTAGCCCTAATCTTACCTGAGATGTTCGCCCAGCCATGTCAAGATGTTGGGTCAAGCGAAACTGGCCTTAATCATAATAAGAAACCGGGCTGTGCACAGCCAGTGTAATATTGCCACAGAAAGACAATCTTACGTGTGCAAACCATTATGCACTGGGCTTGTTTGAAACAAAATGATCCATTCAACGGAGAATATGCCGCAACTGTTTCACCCTTGCGGTACTGTGTGTGAAAAACCTGTCATTTGTTGACCTCTTTTGTTTACAAGGTTTCACGTTACAGTTGTCAGTGTTTTACTGTTACCACAGGACATTTGGGGTTTTTTTCTTTTCTTCTCTACATTGTTTTTAGCTGGAGGTCATCTGATTGTGTTTATGACTGTTCTGTTGTGACCAAAAAAAAAAAAAAAAAGAAAAAAAAAAAAAAGACCTGAGGATATCTGATTTTATTTCACATATGAAGTAACAGCTCTGAAAACAAAATATGCTGTGCAGTGAGATGGTCAGTTTGGAATTTTAAGACAGTTTATTCTGACGTGTAGCCATATATTTTTTTTTTTTTACTGCTTCAGACAAGAAAGATTGTGTTGTTTTTTATCAGTTGAAAAAAGCAGACAGCTAGGTGTTAAAATTGCAATAATGGTTCGTTTTCATGCACGCAGGGAAGATCCATACCGACGGGAGGAGCCTGACCTCTACAGAAAAGTAGAAAAAAATGGGCGAGCGTTTAATGACAGATTTAGCTATCCTGAAGGTAAGAAGTGTTTTTGTTTTTTTGTGTAATATCAGATGGAGATGGGATGTAGCCCAGTGGTAAAGTGCTCACTTGATGCACGGCCAGTTTGGGATCCCTTTCTACTAATGGAAAAATGTAGCGAGATTCCTTTATAAGACTTTATGTCGCAATTACTGAATATTTGACATCCAATAACCGATTTATTAATGTACTCTAGTGGTGTTGTTAAACAAAACAAACTTTAACATTGATACCACAAGACCAAATGCCAAATTTGATCTCCTAGCTTGCTACCGAATGCAAGGCAATGTCTGATTGGCTGATTCTTCCTTTATCCAAGATTAAATTTTGTGTCTGATGGTTTGTCAGAATTACAAAATATTTGACATCCATTTAAACAAAATAAACAAACTTTAGCACATTAAATATAGGACATAGCAGATACCATATAAACTGAAATTAGCATTTAATTTCTTACGTGATTTTACTGAGATAACAGGGCTATCCCACCCAGCTGAAAATATCTATGTATGTAGGCTGTGATAGGTTGGGCAAGATCACCGCATTCTGACTAGGTGACGTGACAATTTAAAGGAACAGAATGAAAAATGTCCAGTACTACATATATAACCCAGACATATTTTTTCTGGTCCAAACTGATGGTAGAGAGGGCTTCTATTTTTAAATAAATAATAAAGTTTGATTTGTTTAATGACAACAATAGAGCATAATACACTATAATTAATTAATCATTGGCTGGTACACATTTGGTAATTCTGACGTAGTCATTAGCAGCAAGTGATGTAGTATATGCATTTCGTCCAAGCAAGGAATAAAATACATACACAGTTAGAAGCATCAGATTATGACAGCAGTCTTCTTGTTTAGTCAAAGCTTCTTTCATTGAAGCAATTTTTATGGGGGAAAAAAACATAGACTCAATTGCAGAATTCTATACCTCAAAATATTTTTGATGGAAAAACCCTGAGTGGCCAATTTGCTTTTTGCTAGGATTATTAAATGATCATTCATTCATTCATTCCTCAATTAACAGCTTGTGACAATGTAAACCTGTGAAGCATGATGCTTCACTTTGAAAGGTGTGTCATTACGGTGTGATAAAATGGACCAACCACTGGGGGTTCTTATTGAACACTACAATAAACCGTTAGTTTTTCTGCATGTTCAGTCTTGACGAGATCAGGTGCATTTAGTGTTGTGTTGTGTGTAAACAGATGATAACCAAATTTACACTCTTGTAACTTCAGACAATAGGCAATGTTTGATAGCAAAATATTTTATGACTAGAATCAACAATATCTGGGCTAATTTTTAACGATAGCAGGTCTAACACTGGAACACATCTTGGTTTAGCCAATTTTCAAATATGTACTTGTATGTTGAGTATTTCCTTGAAAATTATTAAAATGTGGTTAATTTAAGGAATATTTTATTGGCCAAAAAGTAAATGTAACCACTGTGAATAAAAATTAGCAGTTGGCTAATTTGGCCATGTACAATGCGAGCCCTGGATAATCTTAATCTGATTGTGGTAATATTACCCCAAAATGAAATGCACTCTTAATCCAATTAAATTTCCAAAACCAATCTTTAAAAAACCAACCCAATACACTCTGAATCAATAGATTTATGCTGGAACATGATGCAATTTTTCAGGGGCAGGATGTACTATGTAGCCCATTGGTAAGGCATTTGTTTAATGCACGGTTGGCTTGGGATTGATCCCGGTGTGTGGGCCCGTTAGACTATTTCTCATTCCAGCCAGTGCACCATGAGATATTAAAGGCTGTGGTATGTGCTATCCTGTCTGTGGGATGGTGCATATAAAAAATCTCTTGCTGCTAATGGAAAAATGTAGCGGGTTTTCTCTCTAAGACTATATGGCAAAAAATGACCAAATGTTTGACATCCAATAGCCGATGATGAATAAATGAATATGCTCTAGTAGTGTCATTAATAAAAAACAAACTATCTTTGATGTAATTTCTCACACACCACCTCAAACCATCTATACACCATTCTATTTCCAGCAGGCTCTGGTTTTTTCTTTACCAGGATATATTCAGATCTCACCATTTAAGACTATCGCCCTCAGAATCCATCACTCCCCTGAGACTAGTTCAAGGAGAGTAAATTTTTAGCTTGTGAATTTATATGATATCAATATGGTAATATCTTAAATGGTTCCCCCATAATCTAAATTAAAGGAGCAATTAATCACTCCCGTCCATTTTTTCTTCATGACGAGATCTATATATTTCTTAAGTTTGGCCTGCAAATAAAGAAAAAGCAAATCCCAGGAGGCTATATTTCACTTCCTATTTCAAGTCGCCGCAAACCACACCTAGTTAAGAGGACATGCAATACATTAATTACTAGTAACTCTATGTGCTGTGTATGTTTGCACTTCGTGACTTGAGTTGACTTAACATACAGTCTTATCAGGCTGAAGTTGGTTACACCATTCTCAACACTGGACTCGAGACGGGCCGTCCTACCTGTAATTGAGAATACTGCAGTGTTTACTTTACTCACCGAACTTAAGGTTCAAGAACGTCTTCAAACACTATCAGTAGAGTTTGTCATTGATTACTGTAGAATGTGTTACATAGTACAGGGGAGGGGAGGAAGACCTTCCCCCAGGATATTTTTAAGGTGCTTACATTTTCACTATCAGTTTAATGCAAATGCAAGTGCCAGTTTTGTTGTCTATAACAATTAGTAATCGACTGTTGTTAAACAAAAGGGTGCTGAGGTCCTTACACCTAATTAGCTATGAAGGACATAGTTCACCTATTAGAAGTGTGAATACCTGTATACTGTAAAGTTTAAAAGTTGATACAACAGTTGAATGTTACATATAGCCAATTAAAGCGTAGAGGCAATTGATTTAATTTAAGGCCCTTACACAAAGCCAAAGTGCTTACTTCCACATCTAAGGCGTAGTGGCCCCTCTATGCCATATGCCTCTGGGGAAACCCCTGAAAGGGATGGTTTACATAAAATTAGGGGAGGGATTTTGCTCAGTCAGTTGAATGTTTGCCCCAGGTGCTTGGGTTGTGGGATGAAACATCCTTGTCAAACCCATTGGATGTTTTCCTGCCCCAACCAATGTCCCATGACTGGCATATTAAAGGCTGTGGTATGGGTGGTCCTGTACCAACCAATGTCCCATGACTGGCATATTAAAGGCTGTGGTATGGGCTGTCCTGTACCAACCAATGTCCCATGACTGGCATATTAAAGGCTGTGGTATGGGCTGTCCTGTACCAACCAATGTCCCATGACTGGCATATTAAAGGCTGTGGTATGGGCTGTCCTGTCTATGGAAAAGTGCATATTAAAAAAAATCCTTCTACTAATGAAATAATGTAATGGATTTCCCCATATTTTGATAAAAAAAAAATAGTTTTTAGTCATTCCATGTCAAATCAACAAATCGCCCACGCGCTTCGGTTCCAGATTCACTTGAAATTTGTATGAAACATGCCTCAGTTATCCACATGAACAGATCTCAAGTTTGGGTTCTGTATAGGATATAGCAGATACCTGAATATATGGATGGTTGTAATGAGTTACACAGAATGCAGTGGGTTACCTGTAATTGCTTTGGGGTAACCTTTAAATGGGGATTATGCAAAGCTTGAAAGTTATAATTAAAGTGAATTTTGTTTAACAACATCACTGAAGCTCATTGATTTATTTATCATCAGCTGGATGCAAAACATTTGGTAATTCTGACATGCAGTCTTAGAGGAAACTGGCTACATGTCCCCATGAGTAGAAACTGGCTACATGTCCCCATGAGTAGAAACTGGCTACATGTCCCCATGAGTAGAAACTGGCTACATGTCCCCATGAGTAGAAACTGGCTACATGTCCCCATGAGTAGAAACTGATCTTTTATATGAACTTTCCCACAGACAGCACAGCACATAACGACCATGGCCTTTGATATACCAGTCATGGTGCACTGGTTGGGATGGGGGAAAAAAACATCCAGAGAATGGATTCACCAAGATGATTCAATCCAGGGTGGAAGCACCTTAAGCGAGTGCTCTACCACCTGAGCTAGATCCCTCTCAGGGGTTTCCCCAGAGTCATATGGCGTAGGGGGGCCACTACGCCTTAGGTGGGAGGGAGGGAGGGAGGTAGGTAAAGGGATAGGGAGGGAGAGATAGGAGAGAGAGGTTATTACCAAAGAGTTTTTCGGTATCATCAATATCATATATTAGGAATACAAATTGTATTATGGAAGCCTCTGGCGAGCATTTATAATACATTATTTTTATTCCTAATATATGATATTGACGATACCACAACACACAAGGGTAATAATCTCTTTATGATATAATCTCAAGCTTAATACAACATTTTTTGTAAACCATACACACAACTTTAATTCCAGTCCGCCATTACTAGATATTCAAATGACTTAAAAATATGTGGCACTGTGTCTTTTTGAATGGAAATAACATCAAACTGGAATGACGTCGTGTTGGATGTCCTTACATCAAAATTAATTAGTGCATAACGTTTTTTGTTTTCTGAATGCTGAACAGCTTTCAGTGTAAAATTGCTATTGATTTGATGACTATGAATGCATACGTCAATTATGGAGTTGTCACCCTAGTATGTTTGCTTGAATGTCAATAAACGTAGTGTCGTGACCTCAGTTAATTTATATCTAATTTGCAAAGTTATCAAATTCTTAAATTATGTAATCTGAAAAATATCACACACTATGATTGCCCGGAAAATGTAAGATATTATGTGATAAAAAATGTTGACAGTAAATAATAATTAAATGAATGTCTGTAGACATATACACTTATCTTGTGTGTGGCTATATAATATATCCACATGCACATGTGGTTTTGTGGATCACTTTATTCGACTCTGTGTGTTTATCACGACGGCTTATCAGGTTGACCGTAAATAATATGTGCATGTCCTCAAGTATATGTATACTAATATCTTATGTCTGGTTGAATATCCACATGTACAAGGCTTCTCGAGAGTGCTGTAAATATTTGACCAGCCCCTATTGTCAATTGTAACTGAATATCATGAACATATATGTATACACAATCCACCCTATCTAGAGAGTG
Organism: Gigantopelta aegis; assembly: GCF_016097555.1. Taxonomy (NCBI): domain Eukaryota; kingdom Metazoa; phylum Mollusca; class Gastropoda; order Neomphalida; family Peltospiridae; genus Gigantopelta; species Gigantopelta aegis. Next base: position 81,423,975 of record NC_054707.1, on the reverse strand, counting down.
CATACCATCGAATCAAATTCCATAGATAACAATGTTAAAAAACTGTATGTTTGTTTCTAAATCTACTAAATCCAACCTTTCAGTAATTGTGTACATCACAGGATTCTAAAAACAATTGTTTTGCTCCTGCATTATTTCTAACAAAATCCTACTAAAGGTGACATCACACATGGGCCCACAGCGTAGCAACCAATGAAATCATAAAATTGTATTGTTACAGTTGGCCATTCTCGTGGCTATTCTCTTATGAGGTACTCGTATTGTGTGGCATTGCCTTAAACCTCCAATAAGCAAGTAAAAGATGTTTGTCAGGTCTGCTTATAGACCAAAAGTTTAAGTTTGTTTTATTTAATGACACCACTAGATTAATTAATCATTGGCTTTTGGATGTCAGTTTCAGTTAAAATATATTGTGTACTTGATGGGATGTCATTAAACAAATTATATTCATTAGCAGTATTCAGGTCAAAATAAATGCATGTGATTTATTTTCACCAGGTATCTTAATATGAGGTAAAATAAACAAAAACACTAATTTATTACAAAAATAAAATAATACAAATATGATTATATGAACATAGGTATTGCTCAACTTCATTGTGGTTATGTAAACTCAAAAACCCGACTTTTTTCGTGTGAATCTGTTTGCATATGTAGTTATTTAAAGGTGCAGATCCTAGTTTTAACCGGTAAAAAATGGACACTATGTTTAGTTAATTTACAAACCTGTAACTCATTTGGATAAAGTTACAATAGACTGAAAGAAGAATCTGTGATGTTAAAACAGGAAATATCCTTAAAATAGACTAGAACTTGAATCAATAAACCGCTACTTCTCAGATGCACGTGCGTTTTAAAAAATATGAAAAATACCATTTTTAGTACTAAAAATAACAGGATGACCAGAAACACTTCGGTTCTACGGAAATGAATAAATCTAAAGAATAAACTATAAGTAATGTTTTATTTCAGTGGTCATAAACGGCTCTAATAGTAGTAGTAGAAACACCAGGATGACCAGAAACACTTCGGTTCTACGGAAATGAATAATCTAAAGAATAAACTATAAGTAATGTTTTATTTCAGTGGTCATAAACGGCTCTAATAGTGGTAGTAGAAACACCAGGATGACCAGAAATGCTTCGGTTCTACGGAAATGAATAATCTAAAGAATACAATATAAATAATGTTTGATATCAGTGATCATAATGGCTCTAATAGTGAAAAATATGCTGTAGTGTTTAAAAACTAGGGTCTGTCCCTTTAGGATGGAGAACCGGATATAGAATTTTGAGTGAATCTGTTTGCACATGTATGTATTAAGACGGAGAACCAGATATAAAATTTTGTGTGAATCTGTTTACACATGTATGTATTAAGATGGAGAACCGGATATAAAATTTTGAGTGAATCTGTTTGCACATGTATGTATGAAGACGGAGAACCGGATATAAAATTTTGAGTGAATCTGTTTGCACATGTATGTATTAAGACGGAGAACCGGATATAAAATTTTGTGTGAATCTGTTTGCATATGTATGTATTAAGACGGAGAACCGGATATAAAATTTAGTGTGAATCTGTTTGCACATGTATGTATTAAGACGGAGAACCGGATATAAAATTTTGAGTGAATCTGTTTGCACATGTATGTATTAAGATGGAGAATGGGATATAAAATTTTGAGTGAATCTGTTTGCACATGTATGTATTTAAGACGAAGGACCGGATATGAAAGACACTCAACAACCACCTGTCTATAAAATGTGTATACGCGTACGTGCACCGATTCAGAGCTGTAATCGATATTTAAAACAGTAGCGTCACAATTAAGCAGTGCTTATGAAGTTATGTTATGAAAATTGACAATGAACAATTAAAACTATGTATTATAAAAATTTGTATATATAGTTTGCCAGACCAAATGTACAGCAGGATTTTTGACCAATTTTTACCCCTTCCCTTAATAGACCTATTGGATTCTCTCCCGCCCACCCATTTTTCTGTTACCTCGTTCTTGGAGTATGTCATTGTTTGGGATGGGTCTGTGTTATTGCAAGGCCTGTTAGTGGATTGGGATTATATGTGATTTTTACCTGCGATACTGTGGATTTACACTTTGAGAGAACCGTGTCATTTCCCTGTGTGTGATAATGTCACCTGCTGTCTATATGTCCACAGCACCACAGTGCCGAGCCGTGATATGTTCATACAGGTCTGAGAAGCGACTTGTAAAGCCATAAAACCTTTGAAGTAAAGCATTAAAGACAGTGTTTCCACTTCTCACAAGGAGTGTATTGCTCTAAATATTGTTGGTTTAATACCTAGCGTTTAACACAGTTGTTCCATTTGGTCACACAAATTTGAAGTTTTCGTCTGTGTGACCAATTACTATTGAGCATGGGTGTTGGAATGTGCCAAAAAGTGTGTGTGTGTGTGTCAGGGCTCAAGCTAGGTCTAAATTTTAGGGAGAAGTGACTTCTCCTTCCAGACCTTGAGAGGGAGAAGTTTTTAACCAGAGGGAGACATGAATTTATTTCTATGTTTTATTATGTATGTATGTATGCCCACAAATGGCTGTCAGGTCAGATGTCGGGAATTAACGTGCTTATATCGATTTAATGTTCAAGCATGCTCGTTTCGAGCACGATTTCTGACTAGAGCCAGAAACTGTACTCGGAACAAGAGGGGTGGAGGAGTGTTTTAAAAAAAAAGTTTTAAAAGTTAAAAACTTTTATACAGATGATTAGCTAAAAATAATTAATTGGTGGCTAAATAAACTTTATTTACAAAGAAAGTTAAGAGGGTTTAAACAAAGGGTTAAAAAAGGTTTATTTTTTAGTACTTTACTTGCATTTTTATGTTAAATCACGTGAAGCCCCTTTTTGCAGACACTGATTACAACTTATTACTGTTTATACTTCAAAGAAACCAACTGTATGGACGATATGATCCTAAATACCAAATTACGGATTCATGTGATTACATGTACATTCTCCAAATTTCTGGTCAGTCACCCGTGAACGCATGTTGCCAAGCATGTGGCCTTTTGTTTCGACAAGGCGACTTTGATATTGCTCTAGATACACTGTCAGGGCGAAGTCGGCGAGATCAAGGCGAAGTTTGGGCTCACTTCGCCTGGTCGCGTGAGCCCTGGTGTGTGTGTATGTATATATACTGAACAGCAAAAGAAATCCGAGAATTTTCAAATCGATGCAAATAATTACTTGTAACAAAATTAGAAAACAATATTATGACTTACAGGAAAATAATAAGTTTTTTAAAGGTTGCTAATATAAATTCACCAAAGCTAATAATTTTAATGTGTTTCTGACTACTATGAATAATTAAAAAAGGTCACCATTTGCACATTCCTCATGAAGTCCGTGTATGTGTTACAGTGCAAGAAATTGATGTTTTGACCAGCCTATTGGGTATAAAAGTCAAAACAAATCGATAGTGCATTGTTAAAGCATATTAAATTGTGTTTTCTCAATGCCACTTCTTAGCATAGATGACAGACACCGAACCTAAGGTGTTTACAAGCCGGATGGACAGTCCCTAGAGTAGGCAGAGATGTTGGAGTACATCGGTCTACAATATATGGACTCGCCCAACGATTCCAACAAACCAACGCAGTTGCAGATCAACCACGAAGCGGGAGACCTAAGGTTACATCTAATAGACAGGACAGACAAATTGTGACGTCACATCTATGAGATCGCTTTTTAACAGCATCCTCGGTACAGATCATTGGTACACGCAACAGACCAATCGGCAGTGATACAGATCGTCGCCGTTTGAGATAGACAAAGACTGCATAACAGGCGTACTTATGTTGGTCAGATTCTAACAAGACGTCCCCGACTAGCTCGGCGTAACTGGGTCCAGGCTCACCGGAATTGGAGAAGTCGACAATGGGAACATGTCTTCTTTTCAAACGAAATCAGATTTTGTATCCATATGGCCGATGGACAGATACATGTATGGAGAACGCTTCAGAGATACATGTGTCCTTGAACGTGATCGTTGGGGAGGCGCGTCGCTGATGTTGCTAATTTTATGGTGTGCAATATGTTAGGGACGTCGTGTTCCACCAGTAATCTTATATACTGAACAAAAAAAGAAACTTCCGATTTGTACATATAGTATTTGTTGTGTTAAAGAATTCATTGTGTAATGAAATTATGTAGGTAGTATTAGCCGTGAGCTGTATTATCAGGATTCATTAATTTTATCGATTATTTTTGCACTGTTAATCGTCGACAACTTGAAATTCAATTTGCACGTGCATGCATGGTTCGACATGTCCCGTGTAGTATTCGGTCAATTTGTTTTACTTGTCTTACTGACAATGTTGTCAAGTGAACGAAAACGCTTCAAAATTTGTAAAAAAATTAACTTTTTTTACATTGTAGCATTTTCAGTATGCCAAGAATACCCAATAATTTACGCGAACGGGTGATTGGCATGCTTGATGCTGGCATGTCGACAGAAGACGTTGCAAGGCATGTTGGGAGTTCTAGTCGAGCGATACGAAATCTTCACGTAAGATTTCGAACGACAGGAAGCACCAACGACTTGCCACTTCGTGGACATCTGCGTGTTACAACGCGTAGTCAAGACCGCTATATCATGAACACGCATTTGCACAATCGATTCCAAACTGCCACTGCTACTGCTGCTAACACACCTGGGCTTCATAATAACCGAATCAGTGGGCAAACTGTTCGTAATCGTCTGCGGGAGAACGGTTTACATGCACGACGTCCTTACGTCGGATGCGTTTTAACGCAACGTCATTGTCTAAATCATCTTAATTGGGCACGTGTATACACTCATTGGATACGGCGACGCTGGAATACCGTTCTTTTTTCGGATGAATCCAGATTTTGTTTACAACGTGGTGATGGCAGGGTGCGCCTCTACCATAGGAGAAATGAACTATATGCTGACTGTTGTGTTCTTGAACGAGATGGTTTCGGGGGTGGAGGTTGTGTCATGGTCTGGGCAGCCATTGCCCATGGTTATCGTTTACCACTAGTCGTCATTGATGGCAATATAAATGCTGAACTTTACCGCGATGACATTCTCCCTCATCACGTCATTCCTCTGTTCCATAACAACGCCAACATCTCGATTTTTCAGCATGATAATGCCACCTCTCATACAGCTAGAGACACTGTAAATTTTCTTAGACAAATAACATTGATTTCATTGATGACTGGCCCGCTAAAAGTCCTGATCTCAACCCCATCGAGCATGTCTGGGATAGTCTGGACAGACGATTGATGCGTCGTCCAAACCCACCAGCTAACGTCAACGAACTTCGTCAAGTGCTCATTCAGGAATGGAACAATATTTCACAGGCAGAAATCAACACTTTAGTCAATTCTATGCACCTGCGATGCACTGCAGTGGTCAATTCAAGAGGTGGTCATACCCGTTATTAAGTATGTTTTTTTTGTTTTTTTTTAACCCCTACCACACTTGGTCAAAATTTCTCCCAGTTTCTGTTAACCTATGGCCATGATTTTTGCACCAAACGATGCATCATGGAGCACTCTTTAAACACATATATTTCCCCTAGTTTGTTTTCATCAAGTTATGTTCAAGCAAAGTTAGCGGAAGTTTCTTATTTTGTTCAGTATAGTACAATGGAGGTTGTCGTAGCGGGGGACTGGCTGCTGGGTGGGGCATTGATGAAGTGCTCCAGCCTGTACTTTTGCCATTCATGGCTGGCCGACGTCAGATTGTTTTCGAACAAGAAAACGCCAAGAGCCCACAGCGCACGTTTGACACAGGACTTCTTAGCTAGGAATAACATCATTACAATGGACTGGCCAGCTTTAAGTCCTGACTTAAATCCTATAGAACACTTGTGGGATGAAATTGAGTGTAGGATCCATAGACGTCACGTGCTTCCAGCCACATTACAGGAATTGACTGATGCTGTTTTACATGCCTATAACACCATCCCTAAAGGGATCGTAAGGAATTGTTTCGATCCATGACACGACGATGTGCTGCAGTGATTGAAAACAACGGTGCTGATACACGTTATTAACTTTGTGCTATCTTTAATTAGCGATTTCCAATTAATTATGTGCAAACTGTCGTGTTTGTGAATTAAACCAATAACTTGTTTATTGAGCAATTCAATGTTATGTTTTGTAAAATGATAGTTGACAAAATACTTATAAATTATAACCCCACAATTGCACAATTTTGTTATGATTTGGAATCTCGCGTTTCTTTTGCTGTTCAGTATATATATATATATATATATATATATATATATATATATATAAAATAATTATAATAAAAAAATATACATACATACATACGCACACACGCACACATACATACATACATACATATATACATACATACACATATACACATATACACATACATCAATACATACATACATACATGTGTATATATATATATATATATATATATATATATATATAAATATATATAAATATGTGTATAACTATATAAAAACCATCACTGGTGCTACAAAGTGGGGGGAGCACAAAGTGGAACGAGTAATAGCCCAATGGGGGTTGATCCTAGATCGATCGCTTGAGCATCAGGCAAGTGCGATATGTCAAGACTGCAGGTATATGAAAACAAGGTGTTGCCTTTCTTATGACACTGACCTTGGTGGTGTAGTGGTTAAACCATCGAACATGAGGCTAGTAGGTACTGGGTTCGCCTCCCAGTACTGGCTCCAACCCAGAGCGAGTTAATGACTCAGTGGCTAGGTGTAAGGCTACTACAGCGTTTCTATCGCTAACCACTAGCCCACTGTTCTGGACAGGTAGCTGAGGTGTGAGCCGAGAACTGCACTTAAAACGTATTGGACATAACACACGGAAATAACTACATATGAAATAAAGTGAAATGAATGTGATGACACATGAGTTAGATATTCATTAAAAAAAACCCTCCCCTCATAAGAAACTAGACATTCCAGTCATATGCGTGCATATTCATGTAGATAGGCGATGATATCCACCCACTTTATCAAACAATACATGTTTACACAATAGCTGAAACCAGTGTGAAATGCAAATATCTGACAGATAATATCATTCATCTCCTACTGTTACAAAGTTATTTAATCAGTTACCTCTGTTAAGTGGAACCTGCTTTAAGAGATCACTTACCAAGATCATCAGTATGGCCACACCAGCCTCGGTGGCGTCGTGGTTAGGCCATCGGTCTACAGGCTGGTAGGTACTGGGTTCGGATCCCAGTTGAGGCATGGGATTTTTAATCCAGATACAGATTCCAAACCCTGAGTGAGTGCTCTGCAAGGCTCAATGGGTAGGTGTAAACCACTTGCACCGACCAGTGATCCATAACTGGTTAACAAAGGCCATGGTTTGTGCTATCCTGCCTGTGGGAAGCGCAAATAAAAGGTCCCTTGCTGCCTGTCATAAAAAGAGTAGCCTATGTGGTGATAGCTGGAATAACCATATGTTTGACGTCCAATAGCCGATGATAAGATAGATAAATCAGTGTGCTCTTGTGGCGTCGTTAAATAAAACAAACTTCACATCAGTATGGCCACAGACCACAATTATTTATGCTATGTTTCTTTAAAGCATTGATTGCTATAATAAGCTTTCATTAATCTCAGTAAGCCTGTAAAATGTTGTAAGCACCTGGGGGCAACATATAAAAAAAGTTAGTTTGTTTTGTTTAACGACGCCACTAGACACATTGATTTATTAATCATCGGCTGTTGGATGTCAACCATTTGATAATTCTGACATATATAGTCTTAGAGAGGATACTTGCTACATTTTTCAATTAGTAGCAAGGGATCTTTTATATGCACCATCCCACAGACAGGATAGCACATACCACAGCCTTTGATATACCAGTCATGGTATACTGGCTATAACAAAAAATGGCAGTTTAAAGTACAGTAAAACCCACCTAAAGTGGATCCCATGGGATCAAGTAAGAAGTATAGTTCTTAGGGGTATCTGGTTTAAAGAGGTTCTGTTTCTGTACTGATAAGGTAGCTGGTCTAAAGAGGTTCTCTTTCTGTATTGATAAGGTAGCTGGTCTAAAGAGGTTCTCTTTCTGTACTGATAAGGTATCTGGTCTAAAGATGTTCTCTTTCTGTACTGATAAGGTAGCTGGTCTAAAGAGGTTATGTTTCTGTACTGATAAGGTATCTGGTCTAAAGAGGTTCTCTTTCTGTACTGATAAGGTATCTGGTCTAAAGAGGTTCTCTTTCTGTACTGATAAGGTAGCTGGTCTAAAGAGGTTCTCTTTCTGTACTGATAAGGTATCTGGTCTAAAGAGGTTATGTTTCTGTACTGATAAGGTATCTGGTCTAAAGAGGTTCTCTTTCTGTACTGATAAGGTATCTGGTCTAAAGAGGTTCTGTTTCTGTACTGATAAGGTAGCTGGTCTAGAGAGGTTCTGTTTCTGTACTGATAAGGTATCTGGTCTAAAGAGGTTCTCTTTCTGTACTGATAAGGTATCTGGTCTAAAGAGGTTCTCTTTCTGTACTGATAAGGATGCTGGTCTAAAGAGGTTCTCTTTCTGTACTGATAAGGTATCTGGTGTAAAGAGGTTCTGTTTCTGTACTGATAAGGTATCTGGTCTAAAGAGGTTCTCTTTCTGTACTGATAAGGTATCTGGTCTAAAGATGTTCTGTTTCTGTACTGATAAGGTATCTGGTCTAAAGAGGTTCTCTTTCTGTACTGATAAGGTATCTGGTCTAAAGAGGTTCTCTTTCTGTACTGATAAGGTATCTGGTCTAAAGAGGTTCTCTTTCTGTACTGATAAGGATGCTGGTCTAAAGAGGTTCTCTTTCTGTACTGATAAGGTATCTGGTGTAAAGAGGTTCTGTTTCTGTACTGATAAGGTATCTGGTCTAAAGAGGTTCTCTTTTTGTACTGATAAGGTATCTGGTCTAAAGATGTTCTGTTTCTGTACTGATAAGGTATCTGGTCTAAAGAGGTTCTGTTTCTGTACTGATAAGGGGGAGGGATGTAGCCCAGTTGTAAAAGCGCTCGCTTGATGCACCATCCATTTGGGATCAATCCCCGTTGGTAGGATGATTGGGCTATTTCTTGCTCCAGCCAGTGCACCATGACTGGTATATCAAAGGCCATGGTATGTGCTATCCTGTCTGTGGGATAGTGCATATAAAAGATCCCTTGCTGCATTAGGAAAAATGTAGCGGGTTTCCTCTGATGACTACATGTCAGAATTACCAAATGTTTGACATCCAATAGGCCTAGCCGATGATTAATTAATCAGTGTGCTCCAGTGGTGTCGTTAAACAAAACAAACTTCTGTACTGATATTTAAAAGTGGAATTGGTGGAATTCTGATTTACTATGGTCCAGATTTAAAGGATTTCACTGTGTAAGCATTTCGTTTTTACATGTAATCAATTCATTTTCTTCATTTTCTTCTCTCTCTTTTTATGGTGGCATTCCTGTACCACCAGTCACATATATTCACCTTGGAGCAGGTGTAAAATTGCACACCTAGAAGTTTCTACCTTGTGGTACCAGGTGATATGTATGCAGCTTCAGGTTAATTGAAGTGTCATTGAGAAGTGTGACGATAGGATTAGGAAATAAATTGATACGCCTGTCAATCAACATATTCAGACATCCTGCCCCATGGCACTGTGTTTGATTGTGGTGAAAATGTTAGATGTATGTTTTATATTGCACATCTGGAAGATTCTATTTTCCACATCTGTTATGTACATGTATGTAGCTACATGTATATACACAAATGTGATTATTCACACCTCTCCCCTCCCCCCAACCACCATGTTATATGTATTTCTTGTCATACCATAGCAAGTGTCATAATAGTGTTGTTGGCCCCTCTCTAATGTCAGTGCCGCCACCCCCCCCCCCCCCCCCCCCCCAATATAAAATCCTGACTAAGGTAATGTAACTATAACCCATTGTCCTGGACCGACAGCCCAGATAGCTGGGGTGTGTGCCCAGTGCAGCATGCTTGAACCTTAACTGGATATAAGCACAAAAACAAGTTAAAATGAATGTAACTGCAAATGTCTGAAAACAGAAGTGTGACAAAAATTAATGTGCCTCTATACTGGTTTTAAAGAGTACCACAAAAAATACATTAAAAAAAAGAAAATTAGCTCAAGAAGGGGTGGGGGTTTGACCCGGTAAACCCCCAACTGCCTGCACACATGCCTGATTTTGAATTCATGATAACTTGTTTAGGGGGGGTGCTTTGTTTTAGCATTTACAGATAATAAATGTTTACTGATCCATGTAGTGTATGTACAGTGATGGAATTTACACCATCATAATTGTTACTTGTGTATCATATGCCTCCAGTTGTTTATTACTTGCATGTCTACACATTTTAGTCCCTGTTTTGTTTTTCTACTCCAGCATCTGTTGCTGACAATTAGTTCATGTGTCTGAACAAGTACCAAATGTTTTACTTCAAGGTTAATTGAAGCACTATTTCTCATGACATGCTTTACTCAAAAGGTGACATTCTACCTGAATGATCATCCTCATACTGGTTATGTAACTTCATGTTTCACTCATGTGATGAATTAGTTAATAGCTCAGTTGACAGTTAAAACTTGCGAAAATTTGGCCTTCAGCAGTTTGAAGTTACAAACAGTCTGTCTTTAAGGTATACTAGTTCTCTAAAACACTACTGTATATCCGGTTCAGGCGGTGGGATGTGGCTCAGTGGTAAAGCACTTGCCTGATATGCGGTCTGTCTAAGATCGATCCCAGGCCCATTGGGCTATTTCTCGTTCAGCCAGTGCACTACGACTGGTATATCATAAACCGTGGTAATATGCTATCCATGGAATGGGGCATATAAAAGATCCCTTGCTACCATTGGAAGAATGTAGTGGGTTTCCTCTCTAAGAATATGTCAAAATTACCTAATGTTTGACGTCAAAATAGCCGATGATTAATAAATTATTGTGCTCTAGTGGTATTGTTAAACAAAACAAACCTTTTTGTATATCTGGTTAAAAGTTGGGTGGGTTTTGTTTGTTTTGCTTACGGCCCTAAACACACTGATGCTGAGTCTGGGTCTGGATGTGGTGGTTCTGGCACTGCCAAAATATAGAGCATGTTGTGTGCCAAATCTGTAGTCCATGCCAACACAGACATGGTGTGTTTTGTCACATTTGATCTTTTTTTGACTGTTACCATACTGGTCCGATCCCAAAATGTATCTGCACAAGGCAGATTGAATTGAAGGGAAATTTGACAATGTAATGTCTACTCCCATGAAATAAATGTGTTGAAATGGTCATATGTTAGGTACCAAGTATTTAAAATTTAGAAAAATTTGCTGTTGTGTGATAAAAACAAATAACCTTTTTAAAATATTGCTTATTTTTGTGTTCCAGATCAAAATGGTTCGCCAGAATTTCGAAGCAACGATCCTTGTTTTGAGCTGGATCACTTGGCTACCTTTGCTGCCAGTACTAGATATGGTAAGTATTTATTTCATTTACAATACTCATGTTTTTACTTCCATTTTGTTCCTTGGGATCGATCCCCGTTGGTGAGCCAGTGCACCACGATTGGTACATCAAAGGCCGTTGTATGTGCTATCCTGTCTATAGGATAGTGTATATAAAAGATCCCTTGCTGCTAATCGAAAAGAATAGCCCATGAAGTGGTGACAACGTGTTTTCTCCCTCAATATCTCTGTGTCCTTAACCATATGTCCTACGCCATATAACCATAAATAAAATGTGTTGAGTGTGTCGTTAAATATACCATTTCCTTCCTTCCTTTCTTCCATTTTGTTACATTAAAGATATTATTTTCACATGCACAGGCCTTTGAGAATTGAAAATCTGCAGGACCCATTTATCAGTTACACAGAAATAAATCCAAGTAACCAATTTCCTTTTCGCGTAACCTGTTATAGCCAAGTTAATGGTGCTCCAAATTTTACAAGAAAAAAAAATAGGTTATGCAAAATTCGATTCACGCGATTTACAGAGGCCTGATGCATGCACACCCATAGGGTTTTAAGGTGTATTCAGAATAACATGCCTAAACCTTAATTTAATATTATTATCATTTTAAACAAAATTTTAAATTAAAAAATAAAGAGCTGAGTTTACAAAGGCTGTTTGTGTCTGATATACATGTAACTACAGACATTTAGCCTAAATGTTTGTACATGTATGCGTATGTACAGGCATGTTTATGTGTTTATCTGCGGGTTCATGTGTGTATACATTGTATAATGGGCGGCATCCACCTCAGTTAGTATAGGACTCGTCTGAGGTGCTTGTGTTGTAAGATCGAACCGCCTCAACAAGGAAGGAAGGAAGGAAGGAAGGAAATGGTTTATTTAACGACACACTCAGCACATCTTATTTACCGTTATATGGCATTGGACATATGGTTAAGGACAACACAGATATTAAGAGAGGAAACCCACTGTCGCCACTTCACAGGCTACTCTATTTGATTAGCAGCAAGGGATCTTTTATATGCACCATCCCACAGACAGGATGACACATACCACAGCCTTTGATATACCAGTCGTGGTACACTGGCAGGAGAGAGAAATAGCCCAATGGGTCCATCACTCAACAAGTACATTGGTGGGGGAGGATGTGCATGTTGTTTGGCACGACATCATGTTATTCAAGTAACTAGTACATTTTGATTTTCTTGTTCACAAAAAAAAGCAACAAAAAAACCCCGTCTTCATTCTTGAGTAGAGTATGGTTTCACAAACTCCTGTGTACACCTCACAAAAATGAACATTGCTTTTTAATCTCTTGCCAAACCGGTCGTTCAAAGACTGTACACATACAAAATATCAATGTGTAGAATTCGCCGTAGGCTGTTGATAGAGAGATCAAGGTTGAATGGAGTCACTTGACCAATGTACGATACACCGAGTTACAAGTTCATGGCTGTTATTGTGTGCGTTCCATCCATTAACCCTGTTACTAGACCGCCAGATAGGATGGCAACAAATCATATCTTGACTGCAGAATAGTTTCTACAGTGTAGCGGGGCAGGAAAACAACCTGTTTTGGGGTATCACATTATTAGGTCCTCATAGGTAACAGTCTGTTGCAGCATTATGGACTTCTATAAGACCTCTGTACCTCCCTTCATCTCCCTAGGCCCCAAGGAACCGAGAAACAAGGATGTTCTTTGCTCACTTATTTGAAGACAACAAAACGTTTACATACACACACAGTGTGTGTGTGTGTGTGTGTGTGTGTGTGTGTGTGTGTGTGTGTGTGAAAACACCTTTGAACAGGTGAAATTTGTCATTCAAAATAATGTTATTTTGTTCTCCAGATGCTAGATCCAGTTTAATGCCATCCAAAGAAAATAAAAGAAAACCCTTGAAGGAAGAGCCTCTGACCCTCATTTCAGATATTGTTGCTATAACCTCTCTACCCACCCTGCAAATCGGCAGCAACTGCCTTCTGTAGCCGCTAAAAAAAGTATCTATTAAACTTCCAAATTTGCAGAAACCCTGTTATTTTCCAACAAAATATCAATTATTACTTGAAATTATTTTGCTAATTAAAATAAAATCACCAATTGTTTTTAAATATTTGCAATTGATGAATTTGGCGAGTATCAGAGCTAGCCTTGTGCTGCATGTACGTCTATGACAAACATTATTGCCATTGTAACTCGTTAATAGATTTGATATTGTGCTGGGATGGTCACTGTGAAATGACCGACTTTTTATCAGGTGTGCCATCCCGAGCTGAGTGTTGGTCTATAATGTAGCCAGTGAGGTGTAAAATGGTGTAGGGTCTGGTACGGGTCATTGAGATGTTTTCAGCAACACAAGGACCGACTTGTGTTCATTCATAACTGTGTGAAAAGTATACATTATGTACAAAATTGCTGCTAGTATATAGCGAATATAAAGCCATTACAGTGTCGCTCTTGTGTTGTAGCCAAATGTTGTTATGATTACGGTGTAATGTCAGAATTTCATATGAAGGGTCCACAGGATTAAACTGCGATGTCACATTTTTGGTAATTTTATATACATTGTTTATTTTAAAGTATTTTAAACACTGTAACCTTGGAATATTACATGCTTATCTAACAACACTTACTGGCCTACCATAATTATACTTTGGCCTTGACATACACAACTGTTACAATACTAACTATCTGTGTGGACATCATAGGTTATTCCCTTGGACCCGTCATATGCTTGGTAGACTTGTGCAGGATGCAAAAAAACATCTAAATAGTTGAGATAGGTAGGTATAATGCCAAAAGTATGGAGACTTATACAGTTTCTTATGCAATATGCGATTTTTATGCAGTTGCTTATATGGGTAGTATGATAGCACCCTGTAGCAATTCATGCCAGATAAGCGCACAAATCGCATCAAAGTGATGTAGTCATATAGGCTAACATACAAGAATGCACAGGTATCCCTAAACAACATATATACTCTTCAAAAAAAGTAGGGGAACCTGAAATATTAATGTTAATGTCAACTATTAGACTGAATATACGTTTTGACCACAGACATCCTAGTAAAGTAGGGGAACCTGAAATATTAATGTTAACTATTGGACTGAACATACGTTTTGACATCAGCCATCCTAGTAAAATAGGGGAACCTGATATGTTAATGTTAATGTCAACTATTGGACTGAACATGTGTTTTGACCACAGACATCCTAGTAAAGAACATTCAGGTCTGTTTATCAACACACCGAAACACATTCCATAGTTTGCACATGCATCACACAGTTGCCCCGTACACATGCGTGTGGTGTCGTTCTCGATTTAGACAATTTCCAGGAAGGTCCATTAATCACTGTGGAACATTATTTCTGTCAATCTTTTTTCAGTCTGTTGATCATACAGTTGTTATTGTTTTGTTTTTAGTCATTTGCGATTTACTGATAAAAAACCCTTCAACTTTCAAATTTCACTTCTGACCCCAATCGTCCTTTGAGATCTTTGGTGGTCATAAAACCTGCTGTAATACTGAACTACCAGTCGTAATGTTTGCCCAGTTAATTCACTATTATCATATAACCATTTCCCACAGCTAATATACCTTACAATTTTGTCAATTATAAATTCTTATTAGAGTTCCCCTACATTTTTTGAAGAGTATATAATATATAATAAAGAGTAAAGGTAGAACATTTGAGATGAACTGGTTGTAAACAGTTCACAAAAAATAATTACATTAATGTCATTGAAATGATTATATAGACTAATATAAAAATTTAATTTTTCTGGATTAAATTTATGTGGTTTTAATACATGAAGTCTAATTGGTAGCATGCTTCATAAATTCTAGATCTTATCTTGAAGTTTTACATTTTATTATATATATATATCATCATAACACCCAAGGGTTCTTACTATATTTAAGGATACCTGTGCAAGAACGTGGCTCCAAATAAATAAAAACGCATTACTTTACCAAATATATGGAATCTAACAAAGTAACAAACACTGGTTTTTCTTCTGCTAATAGGCAGTTTTAAACTAAAAAGTGCACTTAAAAACAAAACTGTGTGTGTGTGTGGCTGGCTTTCCTCTAAGATATAGTCTTTAAAACGTGTAAGTTAGTTTAATGTTGCTCATTATAGGCAATGACCTAATGATATGGTGGGGCAGGATTTAGCTTAGTCGGTTGAGTGTTCGCTTGAGGTGTTTACGTCGCAGGATCGAACCACCTCGGTGAATCCATTCAGCTGATATTTTTTTCGTTCCAACCAGTGCACCACAACTGGACAAAGGCTGTGGTATGTGTTTTCCTGTCTGTTGGAAAAAGTATATAAAAGATCCCTTGCTGCATTTGGAAATATGTAGCGGGTTTCCTCTAACTACGAGTCAGAATTAGCAAATGTTTGACATTCAATAGCTGTGCTCCAGTGGTGTCGTTAAACAAAACAAACTTTCTTTTTTGTAATGATATGATTGTATGCTACAGGGTATATTCACGCTGAAGATGGCTTGCGGAAGTTACGACAGATGGAGAACACGACAGGGATCTGGACAATGAGGTGTCTTCTCACCTGCGACAGGAAACAGGTCACCATCATCGACAACAGCACAGGGGTGAGTTCTTAGTTATTTATTACAGTGTAACCCTGTCTATACTGGACACCCATAGGACCAGGTAAAAAAAACCACCTGGTTTTTCAAGGGTATCCAGTTTAGAGAGGTGCTGTTCTGTACTGATATTTATAAAGGGACATTGAAAAAACATCTACCAGCCTCTGTGGTGTCATGGTTAGGCCATCTGTCTACAGGCTGGTAAGTACTGGGTTCGGATCCCAGTCGAGGCATGGGATTTTTAATCCAGATACTGACTCCAAACCCTGAGTGAGTGCTCCACAAGGCTCAGTGGGTAGGTGTAAACCACTTGCACTGACCAGTGATCCATAACTTGTTCAACAAAGGCCATGGTTTGTGCTATCCTGCCTGTGGGAAGTGCAAATAAAAGATCCTTTGCTGCTAATCGGAAAGAGTA
The DNA here is from genome assembly GCF_016097555.1 of Gigantopelta aegis. Taxonomy (NCBI): domain Eukaryota; kingdom Metazoa; phylum Mollusca; class Gastropoda; order Neomphalida; family Peltospiridae; genus Gigantopelta; species Gigantopelta aegis. The sequence continues at coordinate 81,407,447 of NC_054707.1, read as the reverse complement.
GCCCATGTAGTGGCTACAGCGGGTTTCCTCTCAAAATCTGTGTGGTCCTTAACCATATGTCTGATGCCATATAACCGTAAATAAAATGTGTTGAGTGCGTTGTTAAATAAAACATTTCTTTCTTCTTTGTTTTTTGAAAAAACATCTGGTTTTTGAGGAGTGTCCAGTTATTAAATGTCAGGTCATATGTATATAAAACAATTTAGAATGTTTATAATCAACTCTGGTCATGCTGAAACAGTTTCTAATAACAAAGAGAATTATGAGTTACATTCTTGCCAACTACTGGAGACTATATATGTCAGATTTATAGGATATTAAACGAGCTTCCATTTCGTATCATGTTTATGTCCCAAGTGAAATAATTTTCAGTTGTCACAAGCTTTAGCGAGTGACAATGAAAATTATTTCACGAGGGACATAAACATGATACAAAATGGTAGTGAGTTTAATATCCTATTTATTACCCATACTCAATGTTAATTTATATCACTCAACTCGTTTGGTTGACGTTCCTGTAAGGTTGTAGTGCGCCAATCGATGACATCATCGTGTGACTTCGAAGTGTTATGTTCCACTTGGCATTCTACTGGGACATATCACTTTGATATGTATCAAGATATTTTTGACAATATGAGTACTAATTATCAAGTGTTTACGGATGATTAACAAACCCAACTAGTGGTGTTAGTACATAAAACACATTTTAATAATTGATATTTCATAACTGTTCCTATTCCTATTACTTTCCGTTACCTCTGCCAACAACTATAAAAACATAAACAAGCTAAAACCTTGAAGTATTAAATATATAGTGTTTTTTCTAGCTTGTTTTAGCATGGTGCAGCACCATGCCTCAATAGTCTAGCGCCACCTTGCCTTAATCAGTGCCATGCTGCCCGGAGATTAAACAAGCCTTTTTCAATAATTGATAATAATTCTAAAATTGCCTTTATAAAACACTAAAAAATATATATGATTAATTAATAAAATGTACCTGTTATATATTTTGCAATTCATTTATTAAAGCAAGCACATTAATTACATTTATTTTCATTTCAATTAATTGTTTTTGTCTTTAATGAAAAAAATATGCCCTGAAAATAGTGAAAATGCCTCAAAAGTGTCTTAGTCTACCATGCCTTGCCAAATTTCTGGGGAAAACACTGAAATACAAGTATGTATATACAAGAATAGATGTAACAAGATACATAGAATGATATATCAGTATAAAGTCAAAAATAAAGATGAAGAAACGGTCTTCAAATTTAAAAAAAACATTTACAGCAAAATAAAAGGCTTATATTAATGATAATTATCCTTGTTTTTTTTTGTTTGCAGGAAGAAATTGAAAAATTTCCAATCCAGCTGATTCACGAACCGACGGCAATATTTAAAAATGACAAGCGCGAGATCTACAACAACTTGATACTGTTCACAGTTATTGAAGATCCCAAACGAAAAGGCTCGCAGGCTGATATGCACATATTCCAGAGTGTGAAATGTCGAGTAAGTACAAGGCGTGGGCTGCTTTATACATAGAGAATAATACAGGAGTACTTGAGGCTATCAATAGGTACTGGCTTTGTGGCCTACCTGAGGCAATGGGGAGACTTTGTATTCAAATGTCGAGTAAGTACAAGGCGTGGGCTGCTTTATACATAGAGAATAATACAGGAGTACTTGAGGCTATCAATAGGTACTGGCTTTGTGGCCTACCTGAGGCAATGGGGAGACTTTGTATTCAAATGTCGAGTAAGTACAAGGCGTGGGCTGCTTTATACATAGAGAATAATACAGGAGTACTTGAGGCTATCAATAGGTACTGGCTTTGTGGCCTACCTGAGGCAATGGGGAGACTTTGTATTCAAATGTCGAGTAAGTACAAGGCGTGGGCTGCTTTATACATAGAGAATAATACAGGAGTACTTGAGGCTATCAATAGGTACTGGCTTTGTGGCCTACCTGAGGCAATGGGGAGACTTTGTATTCAAATGTCGAGTAAGTACAAGGCGTGGGCTGCTTTATACATAGAGAATAATACAGGAGTACTTGAGGCTATCAATAGGTACTGGCTTTGTGGCCTACCTGAGGCAATGGGGAGACTTTCTATTCAAATGCACCTTCAACCTATAGTGAGTGCACCACTAGGATCAGTGGGGAAGTGTTTCACTTAATTCATCAGTGCAGTTATGTCTTGCTAGTGTATGACCCAAAATTGACTGCAGATTCCATGTACCCCAGGCTTGGGGGATACCGAGATAGCTCAACTGACAGAAAATTTGGAACATTGTCCTGTAAATAGGCATGAGCCGAGTCTAGCAAGACTCGAGTCCATTTACAGGACTCCAGTACCAGTACAATTATATTTTTTACAGCATTTTGCTGTATGCTTCCCGCTGGTTACATTATAGGGCTATGAAACATGGAGGGAAAACAAAAGTCCAATGTGTGGAATGCAATACAATGACCTGATTTGGCATCCATGTTAAGCGCTGGAAATGAGATGCATAATCCTATTTTACTTTATTCCTTAGTCTCATTATCATCTAGTGGCGAGTACTCGGGTCCGAGTTGAATTTGACCCTTGAGTACTCGAGTCCAATATTATAGACTCGTAGAGGCCCTACCTGCTAAGTAGTCCCATGCTAAAATAGAAGCACTTCAGCTTCACCATTCATCTCATCACCATACAGAAAAAAGCATGTAAATTACTGACATCAAATTGTAATGTCCACCAGGGGTGTTTTCAGTCAAACATAGCTGTCCTCGCCTAATAACAGACAATGTCATACATTTAATAAACACCTATTTTGTTCATTGCATATTTACAACAATGTAGCAATTTTATATAAATTTATATTTTCCTTTAACAGGCTCAAGATATTGTAGATGAATTGCTTGCTTGTAAAAGTGGACAGCCACGACCCAGTTCTTCCACGTAAGTAATGTTTTAATTTGTCTACTACAGTCCAAAGATATCTGGAGTTAGCACGATTATTTCAGGGCTTGAATTTAATGATGGCACTGATGGCAATTGCTGTCATTCAGATAGAAATTGCTGTAATTCAGAACATTAACTGATGGTACTTTTCTGTCACTGGATAAAAATTACTGACATCGGTAAAGCTCCTCAACGACGGCAAAATGTATACACCTGGTGTACATTATGTGCCAATATTTAGCATTTTCAGCATTGCAAATATGACTACATACAGCAAAATGACCTTTCAGTCATGTTTATTTGCTGCAAATTTTATGTTAAAAAACTGCCATAGGCAGGCTCAAAATTGCCATCGGAGGGCCATTTTAAAAACATTTGCCGTGGGCGATAAATTCTTAAGTTCGAGCCCTGTTATATTATTTGATTTGCTGCTAACGTAGATTGGATTCGTTTGATTTTTCTCACCCACCCCCAAAACAACCCCCACAAAAAAACCTTTGATGTACTGAAGTTTTACAGGTAATTTTTAGAAATACATTCTATGGAATGGAATCGTCAAATTGTGCAACAATATCAAATAGGGGTGCAACAATTAAGTGCGGTTCACTATATTCACAACTTTAGGCTTTGAAATCGATGCACCATTTTTCAGTTTGCTTATTAAAATTTTACTTCATCGTTTACATAACTTGTACTCTGTTTGGAATCCTGGGCCCATTGGGCTATTTCTTGCTCCAGCCAGTGCACCGCGACTGGTACATCAAAGGCCATGGTATGTGCTATCCTGTGGGATGGTGCATATAAAAGATCCCTTGCTGTTAATCGAAAAGAGTAGCCCATGAAGTGGCGACAACGGGTTTCCTCTCACAACATCTGTGTGGTCCTTAACCATATGTCTGATGCCATATAACCGTAAATAAAATGTGTTGAGTGCGTCGTTAAATAAAACCTTTCCTTCCTTCTATTGGGAATCGTGATGACGTGGTAAGGCTTTAGGACCAATCACAATGCTCGATTCAGTTGCACATAACATGTTTGCGTTTCCAGAGACATTATGCTGTCTTAGCGAGTAAAGTTTGAAGGGATTGAATCGTGCTCATCCAGAAAATATATTGAAAAAACAAACAAATTATGGTCTCACTACACAGATGTCATCTGCCATTGAAACCCATGTTAAACTGCCCAACTTCAAGCAAAGATTGCCCATAGAACGGGTTCTCGTTGGCACTAACAACATACACCATTGCGAACATACATTATATAAGCATTTATTTTCACTCCAAAATTGAGAACATTTCCGTCTCAGTTTTTGGCTATATGACCGCATCTGGCTGTAGTACCGGTCCGAACAGGTGGTTCATTAACCGATTCACTCCGGCTGTCACTTGCGCTATATACCCATGTCCCAAAAGGTCGATGCACAATATTACAAAATAACATGGGCAAAATACAGCCAGAAGGCTTACCATTAAACATACATATTGTTTTAATTCTTCACCATTTCCTAGAAGTGAATATGTGAACCATAACATGTGCCGCAATTAGGAACTATAGTGGACCGTGATGAATGAACTCTCACCCGGAAGTAATCTGTGTAGTGAGACCTAAGCTGGGGTGGGGTGGGGGGTGGGGGGAGGTCAACTCCCAAAACCCTCACCATCAACATGCACCTGTTCTAAACAAAATCACTTATTTGCCTCAGGATAAGATTTGAAAGTTTTGTGTTGTGAAGTGTCTCGACACATGTGTTGGCGATTACACACTCGGGGGGTGGGGGGAGTAGAAACTTTCCCATGAGTACATGAGAAAAATTGCTATTTCATTGTAGAAGCTAAATTTTAAACAGAAATACCGTGCAGTGTCGTAAAAGGACGGAGTAATAATTTAAAACCAGTTTAACCAGTCCTGCTGTGCATCCCATCTTCACAGTGGTTGACCTTGTTTCTAAAGCTCTGACAATAAATAGAGGTTTTATCTGCTTGGCTGAACCTCAACTAGTAGACACCTAGAGAGGATGTTACCGTAATCTAATACTGTCATCATGTTTTGCATAATTTGCAGTAATTAAATTTTCGGATAAAATTAAATGCATTAAACGATTATTTTTTATGAGCTTTTACTTGATGATTTCTATCTGTATTTTCTTTTCTTCTCTCTTTTTTTAAGTTGGTACATAGATAAAATCATTTTGTTTTTATGAATGCACTTTGCATTTATAGTGGTGGGGTGTGGTGGTTCTACTTTTACAATTTACTGATATTGTGACATGATGCATAAATATGTGATACTACGCCCTATAATCTGGGTTTTTGTGTCAGTCAATAAGTCTTACGTAATACATATATATAAAATGCAGTATTCCATTGAAGTCTGTAAAGATGAATCACTTTCAGACTGCAGTACAGTGAGACCCCTCTAAACCAGACACCCAATATAGCAAGTAAAGATGAATCACTTTCAGACTGCAGTACAGTGAGACCCCTCCAAATCAGACAACCAATATAGCAAGTAAAGATGAATCACTTTCAGACTGCAGTACAGTGAGACCCCTCCAAACCAGACACCCAATATAGCAAGTAAAAAGTCTGGTTTTAAGGGGTATCTGCTTTAGAGAGGTTCTGTTCTGTACTGATATTTGAAAAAGGACCATGAAAAATGTCCTGTTCTGAGGGAATACCAGTTTACTGAGGGTCCAGTTTAGAGGGTTTCACTGTATTATCAGTTACAGCTTTCATTCAGACTGGCATGTTTGTTTTGGTGTGTTCCTTGACTGAACATTATTTTCTTCCACTGGATAAATAAGAGGATTCATCACGAGTGTTTTTTGATATAGAAAATATCAACTGAGTCTGTTATGTTAATCGGTATTTGTTGAGGCTCTGCCAAGACAACTAAGTGTTATGTTAATTGGTATTTGTTGAGGCTCTGCCAAGACAACTGAGTCTGTTATGTTAATTGGTATTTGTCGAGGCTCTGCCAAGACAACTGAGTCTGTTATGTTAATTGGTATTTGTCGAGGCTCTGCCAAGACAACTGAGTCTGTTATGTTAATCGGTATTTGTCGAGGCTCTGCCAAGACAACTGAGTCTGTTATGTTAATCGGTATTTGTCGAGGCTCTGCCAAGACAACTGAGTGTTATGTTAATTGGTATTTGTCGAGGCTCTGCCAAGACAACTGAGTGTTATGTTAATCGGTATTTGTCGAGGCTCTGCCAAGACAACTGAGTGTTATGTTAATCGGTATTTGTCGAGGCTCTGCCAAGACAACTGAGTGTTCTGTTAATCGGTATTTGTCGAGGCTCTGCCAAGACAACTGAGTGTTATGTTAATCGGTATTTGTCGAGGCTCTGCCAAGACAACTGAGTGTTATGTTAATCGGTATTTGTCGAGGCTCTGCCAAGACAACTGAGTGTTATGTTAATCGGTATTTGTCGAGGCTCTGCCAAGACAACTGAGTGTTCTGTTAATTGGTATTTGTCGAGGCTCTGCCAAGACAACTGAGTGTTCTGTTAATTGGTATTTGTCGAGGCTCTGCCAAGACAACTGAGTGTTATGTTAATTGGTATTTGTCGAGGCTCTGCCAAGACAACTGAGTGTTATGTTAATTGGTATTTGTCGAGGCTCTGCCAAGACAACTGAGTGTTCTGTTAATTGGTATTTGTCGAGGCTCTGCCAAGACAACTGAGTCTGTTATGTTAATCAGTATTTGTTGAGGCTCTGCCAAGACAAATACTGATTAACTAGACGAAGTTGATATTTTACATATTAAAAATTCTAGTTATAACACTTCTAAAATAACATTTTAATTCAATATTTAGTAAATGAAAATGTTTAAGTCACTCCACCGGTAATATGATATCATTGCGATTAGCACAAATGTAGTTTGATGTCATGCACTAACAATATCTCATCAGCACAATACGCTCAGGTATACACGTCTTGTTGGCTATAAACAAATCACCCATTGACAGCAAAATAGTATTAACCAAGTTAATAATGGTTAATATCAAATGTGTTTATGACATGGATATTATGTGCAAATTATGTTATGGGTAATATTATGAGTAAGTTATATTATGGGATAGTTATAAGTTTAAAGGATAATTTTTAGATTTTAATTTTGTCTTTATTTGTTGCAAAAAATTACTGGATTACAATTGTTGTTGTCAGGCTCAAAATTGCTATATAAGTGAGCAGTTTGCCTGCAGCAAAATCATTCAGATTTGCCGTATGAGTAACAAATTCAAGTTTAAGTCTGTGCCCACTCCCTCCCTTTGTTATTTTATGCTTAGTAAAGCTTGGAAATGTTTGGGTTTTCTCTAAACACTAAACTTGATATCCATATACTTACAGCATGTATTTTGAAAAATCTTTACAGGACTTTCAAATGAAATTTGGAATTTTTATTTGAAATTTTAATCAATGGAAAATAATCTACCTTATGTTAATACCTAGACCTATGTTAAAATAAAATTTTGGAATATGTTTTAGGTCAAAATAGTTTGCAATTAAGAAAAAGTATCCAGTTGCAATTCTGTAGCGTAATTTTTAAACATTTATTATTTATTAAAAACACTACAGAAAAACAAAGCAGACAGCATATGATGAATTCAGCAGGAATTAGGACATCTAAAGAAAAAGACATCAAAGGAAAGGGTGTAGTTGATATGATGCTATTGATTATTAGCCAGTAATACCTGTGAAGAGAGAGCATAAGTAGCGACATCAAGTTATTCTGGTGTGGTCGTTACCCGAGGGCTTTATTTCCATTAGCACTTGATTATTTATACATCAGTCATGGTGCGGGCCAGCTGTCAGACCCGGCTTCCCACAACTATTTCTTGTTGTGTTGTCTAACGCTAGGCTCAGACTACCAACTGCCATGATAAAGTTGACCAACTTTATGCTTTCACAACTTCTACGACTCCAATTGCTATAGTATGAGTGCTCTTATAACTTGATTCTCGTCGAATGCATGAAAACATGAAACCATTCACTTATACATGTAGCTGCTCTAAGCAGATATTATTTCTTCATTACTAGTATGTATCTAGCAAGTGCACCACAACTGGTATATCAAAGACCATGGTATGTACTACCCTGTCTGGGATGGTGCATATAAAAGAACCCTTGCTGTTAATAAAAAAGAGTAGCCCATGAAGTGGCAACAGCGGGTTTCCTCTCAGATAACCGTAATTAAATGTGTTGAGTGCGTCGTTAAATAAAACATTTCTTTTACTAGTATGTATTTTTATATTTATTTATTTATTGATATATTTATTTTACAGTCACAGGATTTATTACTAATATTTATTTATTTATATTGTATACATTATTTATTTATTTATTTATGTATTTACAGTCAGGGGATCCCCCCACCTCCGACACTTCCACCACCCAACCCACCACGTGATTCCATGTACCAGTTCAATGACATCAGAGAAACGTTAGGTGAGTCTGCAGTAACTGGCTAAAGGAGGCGGAATTTAGCTCCGTTGGTCGAGTGTCAAATACAAAATAATGTAGCCATTTTGTATAAAATAAAGCAATTCGCTAATTTTACTCTGTGAGTATTGATTAATCATTTTTCATTTTGTATAAAATGATCAGTGTGTTCTGGCTTATGACGGGTAGTGAAATAACTGATGTATCACACACTCAGTCAGATATCACCGGACTCTCATGTTGTACGGCAACACGGCTTCAACTTGTTCAGTAGTGGCTGATAAGGAACCACTTTTATTGTTTGATTGTTGATAAAGAGGTTGCCTCAGATTACAGTTATCTTCCCATTTGGTTGTCCAAAATCCGGAAGTTTCACCGCGCAAGTAGTCTGCTGTTTGACTGTGATTATTTCATGGCAGACAGCTATGAAGTGGCAACTGTTTGACTGAAGTGACAGGGGATAGCATGTAGTTTGTAAACATGTGTAACTTGTCGACATTGAAGACTTGTTTGTGGTAATTCCGGCCCATGCAAAAGTAGTGCTTTTTGTGTAAAATGGGTGTACTCCGGCCTGGTTTAGAGGGTGTGTCTGTTTAAACCAATATGCTGGGAGAAAGAGCTGGACAACAGGGGTTGTCCTTTTCAGGGAATGTGTCCCCCATGCAGGCAAAGGTACATACAAAACTTCACGGGCCTGCTGATATTAATAAAAATGTTATAGCCACTAAGGCTATATAGAAACATATAGCGAAATTAATTGTGGTCTGAGGCCAACTAGGTGCATGTTCAGACCACACCTTTCTTACAGACAATGACAGCGAGTTTTGAACTCTTAAATTTTATGTGAAACCGGTTTCTGTTATTGACTTTCTGGCTTGGGTGTAACATATGGTTTGGGATTCATGTTGACAACTAAAAATAAAATAGAGAAAAAACGTTGATAGTGACAGTAGATGATAAACGCTGAATTTTCTTTTCAAACAAATTGTTTTTGTATTGTTTTATGTGAAAATATTTTCTCTTATTTGATTTACTAGCATTGGTGTATTTATAGTTCTGGATCCATATTTTACATACGTGAAATAAAATCTTTATGATAAAAAACGTTTGGGGTGGAGGTTGGGAACTTTCCAATGGTAATCATTCTTATTTTAGGGTCCTCAAGTTCAACAGTTAAAAATGGCTGTTTGTTATAACATGACTGTAATTAAAATCAATGAGAATCTTGCAATCCCAAAGACATTCAAACTTTTTTTTAATGTTAATATAATTTGTTTTTTTTAAACAGTATGGACGGTTGGTTTGTATAATAGCAAACAATATTTTATTTTTCAATGATCTAAAGACAAAATGCTTTATATTCAGTTGGGGTGAATATTGGAAAGTGAGTTTGTGAGAGAGTCTGTTTCATTGTGTAATAAATAGAGAGAAAGTGTGTGTGTGAGAGACAGAGAGACAGACAGACAGAGAGAGAGTGAGAGTGAGAGACAGAGACAGAGAGGGTGAGAGACAGAGAGAGAGAGTGAGAGACAGAGAGAGACAGAGACAGAGAGAGAGACAGAGAGAAAGAGAGAGAGACACAGACAGACAGACAAAGCAGAGGCAGATCTAGGGGGGGGGGGGCAGGACCCCTTAAATTTGGCAATAGTTATAATTGTATTATATATTAATTTGCATTTTTTTGACGATCCCCCTCCAAACTTCCCCCAAAGATCCCTTGGCATTCCACCTCATGTCACTGGAGCCCCACCTAAAGGGATTTTCTGGATCCGCCACGAGAGAGAGAGAGAGAGCGAGAGAGCGAGAGCGAGAGCGAGCGAGAGAGAGAGAGAGAGAGAGAGAGAGAGAGAGAGAGAGAGAGAGAGAGAGAGAGAGAGAGAGATAATGCAAGGAAGAGTCTGAAATAGATAGAAAGAGGCAGACACACAGATAGACAAAAACAGAAACTAATCACTCCCATCAGAATAAATTAATTAATTGATCAATTTTTAAAAATGTAATATTTCATTGATTGTTTTTTAAAAGTGGACCAGTACATTGATCTTTATTATCATCACACACAATACACTGACATGTGGTGTTAAAATGTATTTATAACACTGGCTGATTGTTTAACACTACACTGACATATGTGGTGTTAAAATGTATTTATAACACTGGCTGATTGTTTAACACTACACTGACATATGTGGTGTTAAAATGTATTTATAACACTGGCTGATTGTTTAACACTACACTGACATATGTGGTGGTAAAATGTATTTATAACACTGGCTGATTGTTTAACAGTACACTGACATATGTGGTGTTAAAATGTATTTATAACAATGACTGATTGTTTAACAGTACGCTGACATATTATGTGGTGTTAAAATGTATTTATAACAATGAATGATTGTTTAACAGTATGCTGACATGTGGTGTTAAAATGTATTTATAACAATGACTGATTGTTTAACAGTACGCTGACATATGTGGTATTAAAATGTATTTATAACACTGGCTGATTGTTTAACAGTATGCTGACATGTGGTGTTAAAATGTATTTATAACAATGGCTGATTGTTTAACAGTACACTGACATAATATGTGGTGTTAAAATGTATTTATAACACTGGCTGATTGTTTAACAGTACACTGACATATGTGGTGTTAAAATGTATTTATAACACTGGCTGATTGTGTACAACTCCTGTCTTCCAGTGGAGACTCGCCATGCACCACAGTATGGAGCATCCACCCGAGCCAGTATGATTGCCAGGCCGCCGTTCCTCAGCAACAGGGGAGACTTCGAGTCGGGGCAGAATGATCTCCTCGAGAGGGACGTGGTACGTACACCAGTCATTCTTTGTCTAATCAACCTCCAAACATTGTTATTTTTCGTGCTGGGGTGTCGTTAAACATTCATTCATTCATTCCAAACATCGTTTTACATGCCCACATTTGCAATACCTCAAGATATTGAAGAGACATTTTGTGTATAGCTTTATCATGTTCTGTTACAGATCAAGTTCTGATTAAATATTTTGTAGTACAGATGCCCGACTTCAGTAAAGCCTAGAACATATTATCTGACATGACTCAACTGGGCAGTCGCTTCATGTCGTGAGCCTGTTCATACTATATGACGGCTGTGTCAAATGCCATCAGGCCGACTAAGAATCAGTTGTAGACATGTTTTTTCAATACACACTACTCAACATAACTCAATGCACACTACTCAACATAACTCAATACACACTACTCGGCATAACTCAGCTGACGTTATCTAGGCATAATGCTTCCAACTGATCAGTGAAGATTGTCCATCAGTGCAGTACTGTGAAGAGTTGGTGACATTAGCAAGTAATTTTAAAAGTTAGTTTGGTTTAACGACACCACTAGAGCATATGGATTTATTAATCATTGGCTATTGGATGTCAGACATTTGCTAATTTTGACATATATTCTTAGAGAAGAAACACAACATTTTCAGTTGCCAGCACCATTCTATGGACAGGTTAGTACATACCACAGCCTTTGATATACCAGTCCTGGTGCACTGGCTGGAGCGAGAAATAGCTCAATGGGTGCACTGATGGAGATCAATCCTAGACTGACGCGCATCAGGCGGGTGCTTTACCACTGGGCAACGTCCCGTACCTATAATGTGACACCTGTAAGTAATTTAATGAATTAGTACCTATAATGTGATCTAGACTTAATGCTACCTACTCATTGGTCAAGGTTGTCCATCAGATCATTACTGTTGAATGTTGATGACACCTGTAAGTAATTTAATGAATTAGTACCTATAATGTGATCTAGACTTGATGCTACCTACTCATTGGTCAAGGTTGTCCATCAGATCAGTACTGTTGAATGTTGATGACACCTGTAAGTAATTTAATGAATTAGTACCTATAATGTGATCTAGGCTTAATGCTAATGCTACCTACTCATTGGTCAAGGCTGTCCATCAGATCAGTACTGTTGAATGTTGATGACACCTGTAAGTAATTAATGAATTAGTATTTACAGTATCTTCTTGTTTTCTGCAGCAATTACTGAATCACTGTTTTGATGATGTAGAGAAGTTTGTAGCCAGGTTACAGCAAGCGGCAGAATCCTACAAAGAGCTGGAGAAGAGAAGAAAAGAAAGAGGAAACAAGGCAAAGAAAAAACATTCAGGTACTGAAACTGTTCAACTTTGTGGGTATTCTTATAATGTCTCTAATCCTGTTCCGCTAAATGATTAATATTTTTAACTCTTGACATTATTCGGACACCATCTTTAGCAGTAAAGATATCGACACCGATGTTTGAAGCATTATGTAGTCTATGTTTCAAGTTAACAATAACATAACAGGTATCAAAGGGTGTAACCTGTTTGAGAAATAGAAAATGCTCCATGAGTGGCCATTAGATAACATTTATCTTACAAGTTGGTAAACGTTTGTTATGAGCAAAAGTTACTTCTTAAAGGGACAGTCCTCAGTTGGTTGCCATTGTTAAGATGTTGCGGACTACCAGAGACGTTTCAAGGACAACACATTTTAATTAAATACATCTTCCTTCATAAAATATCAGTGTCTGTATATATAAATGTGTTTCTAATCGTCCCAGTATTGTACTAGCTGAAACTTCATTTCATTTCCCAATATATATATTTTTTCTTATGTACAACATTTTTGGGAGACGAAATCCAGTTTGGGCTACATACAAATAATAGGACAACAAGAAACACTGAATATACAGACACCTATATTCTAAAGAAGAAACAATATTTACTATGTAATTTTAGTTGTTAAAATATTTTATTAGTCAGAACATCTTACAATGGCAACAAACTCAGGACTGTCCCTTTAAGAGATATTTTTGAATGAGTTGTTGAGATAAACAGTATCTAATAAGACAAGAGTCTAGTATTCTCTTTCTTACATACTCAAATATAAAAACTAGGTTTAAAACGTTTTTCAAGCTACAAAGTATTTACAGTACATTTGTACATTTACCTTTTACGTCTAAGTGATAGTATGAATGGTAACCTACTTGATGGAAGCACGTTTCATTCTATAACACTAGTTACTGTGTCACAACTGGCACAGAAAGAGCTGCTGTTTAAAACAATGTGAGAGAGCATCATAAATGATAGTACGAATGGTAACCTACTTGATGGAAGCACGTTTCATTCTATAACACTAGTTACTGTGTCACAACTGGCACAGAAAGAGCTGCTGTTTAAAACAATGTGAGTGAGAGAGCATCATAAATAATGTTCTTTTCAATGCTTAGCTAAATGTCGACAAAAGGACATCATAAGTGTGATAATTCCATATTTAAATTCTACTATTTTCAGATGGAATGCTGAGTGCTCGAGCCAAACCCCCGCCGGCCAGTGATTTTGTGGATATATTTCAAAAATTTAAACTTGCTTTTAACTTGCTGGTAAGTACTTCCCTGCCATCCATTTCTTTTCCCTACCCATTAAAACTCCTCTCCTTTCCATTCCATTATCTATCTTTTCCATTCCTTCCAGTCCCTTTTTTTCATCCTTTAAAAAAAACTATCTAGTAACTTTCTAATTCATCTTTTCTGCCTTTTTTTTGACTGAATAAATTATTTAATCAGATAAATTCTGAAATATAAAATGAGATTGTATTTATACGTTTTCAACAGCAATGTTTTTATTTTATCACTTCTAGGCAAAACTTAAAGCCGATAACTGTATCTCAAATGTTGAATAAACCATTTACTCAGATAATGATATTGTATTATTTATACATTTCCAACAGTGATGTTTTTTTGTATTTTTATCACTTCTAGGCAAAGCTTAAGGCCAATATCTATGAAATTTGAAATGAGATTGTATTTCTATTTTCAACAGCGATGTGGTTTTTTGTATCACTTCTAAGCAAAGCTTAATTCCCATGTTGTTGTTCTTCACTTCTAGGCAAAGCTTAAGGCCAATATCTATGAAATTTGAAATGAGATTGTATTTCCATGTTTTTTAACAGTGATGTTTTCTTTTTATCACTTCTATGCAAAACTTAATTCCCATGGGGTTTTTAATCACTTCTAGGCAAAGCTTAAGGCCCATATTCATGACCCGAATGCACCAGAGTTGGTTCATTTCCTCTTCACTCCACTGAGCTTGATCTTCGAGGCGAGCCGAGATCCGGTTCACGGCAACCAGAACCTGGCGGAGCAGGCCTTCGTCCCTCTTATCAACAACGACGCCAAGCAGCTGCTCCTCAACTGTCTGACGTCCAAGGAAATCGAGCTGTGGCAGGCGCTTGGAAAAAACTGGACAATTACACGGTATGCACTATTGTCACTAGAGTTCTAATCATGGCAGGTGCTCGGAAAACACTGGACAGTTACATGGCATGCACTAGTTTTTCTCGAAAAACACTGGACAGTTACACAGTATGCACTAGTTTTACTTGAAAAATAGTGGACAGTTACACAGTATGCACTATTTTTACTTGAAAAACACTGGACAGTTACGTGGTATGCACTATTTTACTCTGAAAACACTGGATAGTTACATGGTATGCACTGTTTTCACTAAAGTCCTAATCATGGCAGGTGTTTGGAAAATACTGGACAGTTTCACAGTATGCACTATTTTCACTAAAGTCCTAATTATGATAGATGCTGGGAAAACACTGGACAGTTACACAGTGTGCACTATGACAACAAAGTCCTAATCATGGCAGGTGATCAGAAAACACTGGACAGTTACACAGTGTGCACTATTGACAACAAAGTCCTAATCATGGCAGGTGATCAGAAAACACTGGACAGTTACACAGTGTGCACTATGACAACAAAGTCCTAATCATGGCAGGTGATCAGAAAACACTGGACAGTTACACGGTGTGCACTATTGACAACAAAGTCCAAATCATGGCAGGTGATCAGAAAACACTGGACAGTTACACAGTGTGCACTATGACAACAAAGTCCAAATCATGGCAGGTGATCAGAAAACACTGGACAGTTACACGGTGTGCACTATTGACAACAAAGTCCAAATCATGGCAGGTGATCAGAAAACACTAGACAGTTACACAGTGTGCACCATTTTTTAGTACAGTCCTAATTATGATAGGTGGTCACAAAACACTGGACAGTTACACAGTATGCACTATTTTCACTAAGTCCCATGACAGGTGTTTGGAAAACACTGGACAGTTACACAGTATGCACTATTTTCAATATCGTCCCATGACAGGTGTTTGGAAAACACTGGACATCTACACAGTATGCACTATTTTCAATAACGTCCCATGACAGGTGTTTGGAAAACACTGGACATTTACACAGTATGCACTATTTTCAATAACATCCTAATCATAGGACAAAAAACACTGGACAGTTACAGGGTATGCGCTATTTTTACTGCTTAAAAGAACACTGGACAGTTACAAGGTATGGACCATTTTCAATAACGTCCTAATCAGTCCACAAAATAATAATTTTTATTGTATATGAAGCTAAAATAATGATGTGGGAATGTTTTGTCATCGACCTTTGATAAATGTATTTGCGGAGTCAAGGTTAAGTAACCCATGAGTACTTAAGGTCTCCTTTGTGTAACTGTCTTGACGGTGAAAAGAAATCAAGCTATAGTGCTTGGGAAAACACTGGACAGTTACATGGTATGCACTATTTTCAGTACAGTCCTAATCAGTCTACAAAATAATAATTTTTATTGTATATGAAGCTAAAATGATTGTGTGGGAATGTTCTGTCATCGATCTTAGCCAGGCGAAGTAACTCATGAGTACTTAAGGTCTCCTTTCTTTTTAAATGTAAATCCAACACCACATGATGCTTCCACTGTTTACACCACATGATGCTTCCACTGTTTACACCACATGATGCTTCCACTGTTTACACCACATGATGCTTCCACTGTTTACACCACATGATGCTTCCACTGTTTACACCACATGATGCGTCCACTGTTTACACCACATGATGCGTCCACTGTTTACACCACATGTTTTCACTGTTTACACCACATGATGTTTCCACTGTTTACACCACATGATGTTTACACCACATGATGTTTCCACTGTTTACACCACATGATGCATCCACTGTTTACACCACATGATATTTACACCACATGTTTCCACTGTTTCCACCACATGTTTCCACTGTTTCCACCACATGATGCGTCCACTGTTTACACCATGTTTCCACTGTTTACACCACATGATGCATCCACTGTTTACACCACATGATGCGTCCACTGTTTACACCACATGTTTCCACTGTTTACACCACTTGATGTTTCCACTGTTTACACCACATGATGCATCCACTGTTTACACCACATGATGTTTACACCACATGTTTCCACTGTTTCCACCACATGTTTCCACTGTTTACACCACATGATGCGTCCACTGTTTACACCACATGATGCGTCCACTGTTTACTCCACATGATGCATCCACTGTTTACACCACATGATGTTTCCACTGTTTACACCACATGATGTTTCAACTGTTTACACCACATGATCTTTCCACTGTTTACACCACATGATGTTTCCACTGTTTACACCACATGATGTTTACACCACATGATGTTTCCACTGTTTACACCACATGATGCGTCCACTGTTTACACCACATGTTTCCACTGTTTACACCACATGTTTCCACTGTTTACACCACATGATGTTTCCACCACATGATGCATCCAGTGTTTACACCACATGATGTTTCCACTGTTTCCACCACATGATGTTTCCACTGTTTACACCACATGATGCGTCCACTGTTTACCACATGATGTTTACACCACATGATGTTTACACCACATGATGTTTACACCACATGATGTTTCCACTGTTTACACCACATGATGCGTCCACTGTTTACCACATGTTTACACCACATGATGTTTACACCACATGATGTTTACACCACATGATGTTTCCACTGTTTACACCACATGTTTCCACTGTTTACACCACATGATGTTTACACTGTTTACACCACATGATGTTTACACCACATGATGTTTCCACTGTTTACACCACATGATGTTTCCACTGTTTACACCACATGATGCGTCCACTGTTTACCACATGATGTTTCCACTGTTTACACCACATGATGTTTACACCACATGATGTTTCCACTGTTTACACCACATGTTTCCACTGTTTACACCACATGATGTGTCCACTGTTTACACCACATGATGTTTCCACTGTTTACACCACATGATGTTTCCACTGTTTACACCACATGATGTTTCCACTGTTTACACCACATGATGTTTCCACTGTTTACACCACATGATGTTTCCATGTTTACACTGTTTACACCACATGATGATGTTTACACATGATGTTTACACCACATGATGTTTCCACTGTTTACACCACATGATGTTTCCACTGTTTACACCACATGATGCGTCCACTGTTTACCACATGATGTTTCCACTGTTTACACCACATGATGTTTACACCACATGATGTTTCCACTGTTTACACCACATGATGTTTCCACTGTTTACACCACATGATGTTTCCACTGTTTACACCACATGATGTTTCCACTGTTTACACCACATGATGTTTCCACTGTTTACACCACATGATGTTTACACTGTTTACACCACATGATGTTTACACCACATGATGTTTCCACTGTTTACACCATGTTTCCACTGTTTACACCACATGATGTTTCCACTGTTGTTTCCACATGATGTTTACACCACATGATGTTTCCACTGTTTACACCACATGATGTTTCCACTGTTTACACCACATGATGTTTCCACTGTTTACACCACATGATGCGTCCACTGTTTACACCACATGATGTTTCCACTGTTTACACCACATGATGTTTCCACTGTTTACACCACATGATGTTTACACTGTTTACACCACATGATGTTTCCACTGTTTACACCACATGATGTTTCCACTGTTTACACCACATGATGTTTCCACTGTTTACACCACATGATGTTTACACCACATGATGCGTCCACTGTTTACACCACATGATGTTTCCACTGTTTACACCACATGATGTTTCCACTGTTTACACCACATGATGTTTCCACTGTTTACACCACATGATGTTTCCACTGTTTACACCACATGATGCTTCCACTGTTTACACCACATGATGTTTCCACTGTTTACACCACATGATGCGTCCACTGTTTACACCACATGATGCGTCCACTGTTTACACCACATGATGCGTCCACTGTTTACACCACATGATGCGTCCACTGTTTACACCACATGATGCGTCCACTGTTTACACCACAGT
The DNA here is from genome assembly GCF_016097555.1 of Gigantopelta aegis. Classification (NCBI taxonomy): domain Eukaryota; kingdom Metazoa; phylum Mollusca; class Gastropoda; order Neomphalida; family Peltospiridae; genus Gigantopelta; species Gigantopelta aegis. The sequence goes on along the minus strand of NC_054707.1, from coordinate 81,388,754 downwards.
AAGCAGGTATGAGAAACATTTTAGTTTCCCTTGAAAAATCTTCCTTTCCTTGTTTTATGATAAAATCTCACCCAGGGCTCGACCTGTCTATTGCCAAATCAGCCAGTTGCTAATTGTTATGCAAAGTGGCTCCAGCAATTAAGTCTTTGGCTAATAAAATCCTTTCTTAAATTAACCACATTTTTACAATTTTCAAGGAAATATTGTATAAATCTAAAAATTGTCTGAACCCAAATATGTTCAATGTGAGCCCAGATTTGTTAAAGTTGTTACTGATTAATTGTCTTTATACGCCTACAGGGAAGAGACTGGCGGGCCGCTTTCTGTGTATGTGCCACGCTTTTACGATGGCTGGCAACCAGCGCCAAGCATAATTGATGATGGACCTCAGGTATGCTGCATGTCTTTGTTTCTCTCTCTGAGCATTATCCAGTGGCATCTTTTATTTATTCCACATTGCACAGATTTGAATGATAATATAATCCATGTGCACCTTTTATTTAATCCCGTATTGGACAGGTATGGATGATAAAACATTAAAAAATTATTATTGGGGCAAATATAACTGAATAACTGGACCAAAAAAAGACATTTTTGGATATTTGTACTTCTGTTTTGAAAGAAAAGGTCTTACTGATGTTTTGTTGGTTTAATGAATGTTTTAATTTAAAGTCTGACTTTATAGGTCACAAAGAAACTATCATCCTTACCACCATATTGTATTATATTTATGAGAATGTAGTGCTGTCTTGGCTGTGCTGTATTTTGTGCATGTTAAATAGAGGCATGATAGTAGTGTAGCATTCACATTTATAGTTTATTTATTCACTTTAATTTACTGTTGTAAAATGAAATTTGATATTTTGGATACAAATTTCTCTAAATGTTTTTTTTTTTTTAATTTTACCATGATAGCATTGTTTTGTTTGTTGTTTGTTTTTTATTTGGGTGAATGTTAAAATTTGGAATTGAATTCTTATTATTTTTAATTTCATTATTTTTTTTTTGGCTGGTGGGGTTGTTATTTTTGTTTGTTGATTGTATTGTGTTGATTATGCATGTTGTGACATTTGCACATGAAGTTTCATTCCAAGCCCCGATCCTTCAATAAGAAAATGACAATAAACCCAGAAATACCAAATGAAAGTGATAAAGATCAATTGATATGACTCTTTGAACCCCAGGCATAAGCATTATCATCAAACTCTATAACTGTCATTTCATTTCATTCATTTCAACTTATTTTTGTGCTTATATTCAATTAAGGTTCAAGCACGCTGTCCTGGGCACACACCTCAGTCTGTCCAGGACAGTGGGTTAGTTGTTTCTTGTTAGTGAGAGAGAAGAGGGTGCAGTGGTCTTGCACTTATCCATTGAGTAATTAAAACTCACTCTGGATGGGAGCCAGTACAGGGTTGCGAACCCAGTACCTACCAGCCTTATGTCCGAAGGCTTCACCACGACACCACCGAGGCCGGTAATAACTGTCAAAATGCCATAATATAGTAACAAAAGAGCCATACTTTAAAATGTGCTGAGGTGTCCTTAAATATTCCGTTTCCGTTCTCAGTAAACTCAGTAATCAGGTGGAGAAGAGTGGAAATAATAAAATCTTTTATAATTTGAAATCAAGAAAATGGAAATTATTATGTCACGGAATTTACTTTTTGTACGATCAGATATGTTTTTAAAGACTAAAATAAAACTAAAAGGTCTTTATGAGCAGGTATCATTTATATAGGGTGTCCTTCATAGACAGGTACCTGTACAGTGTACAATGAATAATTAAGATTTTTAAGATGAAATTTGCATTTTACTTAGAAAAAATATTCTTCTATAAAATTCTTCAAAATATTTTCATTGCCACCTATTCTTGGCTGTACTACTACCCACCTAAAATAACTAGTGTGGGAGGAGGAGAATAAGAAACATCACCACCAGAATCAGGGCATAACACTTATCAGTTATGGAACATTTTTTAATTGAAACGGGATCATATTTATAGAACAAAAATGATAGAGAAAAAGGCACTTTTGAAACTTAAAATAGGCACTTTTTCTTGGATTTAGTCCGGCTATTAAAATGAAACTTCATAGGTAGAAATTGGCTATTACAAGACATAAAGAATAATTTTGATTCTTAGTTTGTAATACACATACAGTGAAATCCCTCTCAACCGGACACCCTTGGTACCAAGGAAAATGTCCACTTTTAAGAGGGATCCGGTTTAGAGAGATTAAGTTTTGGACTGGTTTTTTAAAAAAAGGACCGGTTTACCGAGGGTCCGGTTTTGAGAGGTTTCACTGTATATTGTATAAAAATGGTGTTCATAGTAGTGATGTTCATAGTAGTGGTATTCATAGTAGTGATGTGCAGTTATGAAATTTGGCTTCAGTTTCTTTTCCGGTTTCGATTTTGACAAAAGAGTAGAATTTCGGTTTCAGTTTTTATTAATATTTTAATACATTTTTTGGTTTGGCAATAAGAAAAGTTTGCAAAGCTCCAAAAGAACAGTTTGTAGCATGGTTATGTTCCAGGCTTGTGTGTCTATTAAAAAAATAAAAAAATACTAGTCAGCCGGGTCAGTAAATATAAAAATATAAAATATTTTCCATATATAAAATAAACTGTTTGTCAGCATGGTTTATTTTGCAGCTAAAACAAAAAAGTTGTGAAAATAATAAACAAAATATGTAGTCCAAAACAAACTCACTGGGAATACCTCTGCCAAAGTGTAAATACGAATCAAATGGCCTAGTTGTTTTAAATGGGTCAATATCGGACGTCCTCGTTAAATGTCGCACAATATGATAAGAATGGCCGACATCGTGATAATTGTGTTCGTTTGTAATCCGGATTAACTTTAACGAACAATTTATCTTAATTTTCATTTTGATAAAGAGAAAACATTTTCTGATTGCAGTGTTAACAATGAATCTTGTCTTGTGTCTCGAAAATTAACGAAAATAGCCGATATTGAAAAACCCACTGGAAATACCTTATGGGTACAAATAATAAAGTACAGGTACAAATGAAGGGTTCAGACAAATACTAAACATAGATGACTTTTGCAGAAGACATACATGCATAAGAAAACATCACATGGATGTGGTAAAATAAACATTATGTTCAGACAAAGGAGTTTTTTCAAACTTTGCCTTGTTAAAATGGGTACAAGTTTGCATTGCAAGCGACACCGCGCAACATTCAAAATGTGTACCTAATTGGTAGATCAACATCATAAAATGCAAAAATATCAGTCATTAGGCAGGTTATTGTCAGATTTTGGACGAGCACAGTTACGGTTTTTGTTTTTTCTTCTATAACCAAAATGGAACTGATTCCACAATGAACCGCACATCACTAGTTCAGTCAGTGAGTATAATAATTCTGTGTTTGTAGATATTGATGTGAGTATATTAATCATATGTGGACCACTAACAGGTTCAGGGTCAGGTTCAGGTTCAGGTTCCCTTGGAAACGGCCGTTCTGCACCATTCACAACAGATCCGCAGTCGAGCCCAGGAGCAGGAAGCTAGGGACATGGTAGCCGACATGGTAGGCAATAACGGTTATCAGATCATTTAGGTGCTGAACATTCTCAGCGAGGCAGGCAGATAGTTTTTAAACAAAGTGCAAGATTCATTTGGGTTAAATTTAACTTTCCTTCTTAAAGTTCAAACATGCTACATTTTCGCCCCTGGTTTGGAGTGCTGTCTTGTGGTTAGCAGGTTTTAGTACTAATGAGGATTCACTGTAAACTACCGCAAAGGATGCTTTATAGCCATGTGTGGTTAGCAGGTTTGAGTACCAATGAGGATTCACTGTAAACTACCGCAAAGGATGCTTTATAGCCATGTGTGGTTAGCAGGTTTGAGTACCAATGAGGATTCACTGTAAACTACCGCAAAGAATGCTTTATAGCCATGTGTGGTTAGCAGGTTTGAGTACCACTGACGATTCACTGTAAACTACCGCAAAGGATGCTTTATAGCCATGTGTGGTTAGCAGGTTTGAGTACCACTGACGATTCACTGTAAACTACCGCAAAGGATGCTTTATAGCCTTGTGTGGTTAGCAGGTTTGAGTACCACTGAGGATTCACTGTAAACTACCGCAAAGGATGCTTTATAGCCATGTGTGGTTAGCAGGTTTGAGTACCAATGACGATTCACTGTAAACTACCACAAAGGATGCTTTATAGCCATGTGTGGTTAGCAGGTTTGAGTACCACTGACGATTCACTGTAAACTACCGCAAAGGATGCTTTATAGCCATGTGTGGTAGTACCACTGACGATTCACTGTAAACTACCACAAAGGATGCTTTATAGCCATGTGTGGTAGTACCGCTGACGATTCACTGTAAACTACCGCAAAGGATGCTTTATAGCCATGTGTGGTAGTACCGCTGACGATTCACTGTAAACTACCGCAAAGGATGCTTTATAGCCATGTGTGGTAGTACCGCTGACGATTCACTGTAAACTACCGCAAAGGATGCTTTATAGCCATGTGTGGTAGTACCACTGACGATTCACTGTAAACTACCGCAAAGGATGCTTTATAGCCATGTGTGGTTAGCAGGTTTGAGTACCACTGACGATTCACTGTAAACTACCACAAAGGATGCTTTATAGCCATGTGTGGTAGTACCACTGACGATTCACTGTAAACTACCACAAAGGATGCTTTATAGCCATGTGTGGTAGTACCGCTGACGATTCACTGTAAACTACCGCAAAGGATGCTTTATAGCCATGTGTGGTAGTACCGCTGACGATTCACTGTAAACTACCGCAAAGGATGCTTTATAGCCATGTGTGGTAGTACCACTGACGATTCACTGTAAACTACCGCAAAGGATGCTTTATAGCCATGTGTGGTTAGCAGGTTTGAGTACCACTGAGGATTCACTGTAAACTACCGCAAGGGATGCTTTATAGTCAGGCATATACCGTATATCTTCGCCTATAAGTTGAAAATTTTTCACCCAAAAATTATTTTATAACTTGGGGGGTCGACTTATAAGAGGGTAAAAAAAATTCACCCAAATATATTACCGTTTTGGGGATTATTTTACAAGTTTTATTATTGAAGTATGCCCTGTATATATACTCAAATATGTTAATTTGACACATTTATTTTTTATAACCTTTTTTTTTTTTGGCATTAGAATGGTTTTGGTTATGCAAAAAGGCGTGCGATCTCACTCAGATGCCAAGAGAACAGTCCACTTAGTTAAAATAACAGTCATCACTAATAGCAAAAATGTAAACAATACTAACTACCTGTTGCCTGAGTTTATTTTGAAATCTGGTCACTGGCATTAATGGTTGTTCAAACAATGTTTTGTCGGTGATTAACTTCATGAATATTACTGATATCTGCAGTTCACTAGAGCAATAGGGACGTACATAAAAACCAGTGTACTTTCCAGAGTTATCCTCCTTACATGTATTAATATGGCGGCAAAACATGTGATTAATTGATACTTTCAGTTTTATTGTAGTGATCTGTTGTCAGTGTTTATAAATAAAGTTGTTGTCTGTGCACAAAACGATGCTGTACAGTGCCATACAGTAACAGCCAAACAGCTTTCACTATCTACTAAGGGAATATTTCATTTTGATGCTATGTTACTTGTTTGCGATGTACAAAACGTAAAAACCGAAGTTTGTAAAATAATTTTCTTTTTTTCAAATATTGTACATTATTGTTCTCATGTGCTGAAAATAAGAAATACTTCAATATTTATAAGTTGTTTTTCATGGGTCGACTTATAAACGGGTCAATAAAAAAATATGTTTTCAGGGCTTGAAATTAGGAACTCGACTTATAGCCGAGATCGACTTACAGGCGAAGATATACGGTATAACATATAATTTTGCTTTTGCACACACCGAGAAAATGTAGCAGTCAAAGTTACAACTTGTGTGTTTTTGATTGTACATCAGTCACTTTTGCTCTTGGTGTATAACTGAAAACACAGTCATTGTAATGTAATTGGTCTCTCACGGGAACTCTGTTGATATTTTCTATATTAATAGCTATGATGGCATTCCCTGTTCCCGTAAGGTTTTTTTGTTTGTTTCATGAATAGAAATTAAAGTTGCGTACTTCAATTTACAAACGATTGGATTTCATATAGCTGTTCAGGTAGCATGTTTGTTGTATTGCATATCTAATCCCACTAACATGGTTGCATGTGGATACTGAAATGTTTGTTATTATTGGTTCTTGTATTACTGTTGTTACTCATTATATTACTTAATAACTGTAATATCATCGGCTATGCCTAGCCTAAAATAACTTTGTTCAGGATGGAAGTGGAAAGGGGGTAGATATGGGTGGATCTACAAAACACAGTAACATTTATATATGTATAAATAATAAAACTTAGAAAAAAAAGTGTATTATTTAACAAAAGTGAACATTGTGATGTAAATATAAAAGAAAAATTAAACGTCTGCTTTATCAATTGTTATGGTGCCAGATGGTTTTGCTTTAAAAAGATTATTGAAAAGATTGAAACTGAAAGGTTAAATTATGGCTAATATTGAGAGAGAGATAATGATAATGTTAATGATAGACAGATGAGAGAGAGAAAGAGAGAGAGAGAGAGAGAGAGAGAGAGAGAGAGATAGACAGAGCTGGACAGAGATAGACAGAGCTGGACAGAGATGGAGAGGGAGAGAGGGTTGTGTTGTATATGGTATACCACATAAAAAAACCTCCACCCATTTCGCCTTTTATTCAGGTGGCTTTTGGTTAAACCTAAAAGACTACTCTGCATTGAATATTGTTATTAATATTATTTGTTTTCCTGGTATCTTTTGTTAAACCTTAAAAAGGCATTTATTTATGTTTCTTTGCATTGAATATTGCTATTAATATTTATTTTTCTAGTACCATTTTGTTAAATCAAAAAGATATTTATTTATGCATCTTTGTATCGAATATTGCTATTAATATTATTTATTGTTTGTCTTTGCCAGCCACCTCGACGTATGATGCCCTTCGTGCCAGACGAGACAGAGGAGTTCCGATATGGCCGTCAAGACGATGAAATGATCAGTTCGAGTCAGTTCAACTCACGGCCGAGTCACTTCGACTCACGGCCGAGTCCACAGACAGTGGGTGTTCCCATGGGAGCCCTGGGGAACTCGCGAGTCGCAGGCTACCAGGAACACGTGGAACAGCACATAGATAGGTATACACACTGACAGAAAGGAAATGGTTTATTTAATGATGCACTCAGCACATTTTATTTACAGTTATATGGTGTTGGACCACACAGATATTGAGAGAGGAAACCTGCTGTCACCACTTCATGAGCTACTCTTTTCGATTAGCAGCAAGGGATCTTTTATATGCACCATCCCACAGACAGGATAGCACATACCACGGCCTTTGTTAGACCACTGGGCTACATCCTGTCCCTTGTGAATTTCAGGGATGTGAGAGCGACGCAGAAAGCATAAACGCGCTTTTCCATTGTGTCTAAAAACAACAACAATGATGTTCAATCCTATTCACCACACAAGGTTCATTTGCATGTTTTCATGGTTCAAGTTTATGATGTGTGCCTTATATTATAAGTTATAGCCAGATTAGATTTGTTAGCATTGAATGCAATTTTTGGCAGTTCCAGGGGTTGCAAACAACAATTTTTCTTCAGGGGCCCTTGAGCGGCCCCTGGACCCCAGCTGCAGTAGGCTTTTTTGTTCCAGCCCCTCTCACATCCCTCAAATTTTAAGTGCCATAGCAAAATTTCGCTGGGTGGCCTGCTGAATAGGCCACTGGTGAGATGGCCTTACCAACAACATTAAATCTGGTGTATGTTTTTAGATCATATAAAGGAAAATGCACTTTAAGGTTTTTTCTCTAGTTAAAGCAATTCTATTGTCCCTTGCTCATATCTAGTTTGAGAATTATTAACCATATTTAGTCATGCATAGCACTCTTATTACAAAGTGTTGTTATTTCAGGAATTATGAGGCTAATAACATAAAGAAGACCATAGCACTGTATTACAAAGTGTTGTTATTTCAGGACTTACGAGGCTAACAACATAAAGAACAATGTGTAGCACTGTATTACAAAGAGTTGGTATTCCAGGAATTAAAAGGCTAATAATATAAAGAATATCATAGCACTGTATTACAAAGTGTTGTTATTTTAGGACTTACGAGGCTAACAACATAAAGAGCAGCAGAAGAGTAGATCAGCCGTCGGTTCCGATGCCGCTGCAGCCTCGGTCTCGCGGTGAGGAGAACCAGGCCTACTACCAGGAACTGAAACGAATGGGAGTGCAGTGAGTACTGTAACACTGTGTTAGCCGCAGCCTGTCGTATATGGTGGTAATGTCCCCATGATCGGTTACAATTGAAAAGTGATCGGTTTGGCTCTATAGATGTCATGATTGATTATAAAAATCCATAATCGTATATGTGGAAAAAATGTCAATTGTAATTGTTTCTCCAGTTTACATGTTGAAACTGATGTAAATATTGTAGGGGTTGGGATTTGTTTTTATGTGTATGTAAAGAAAAAATTATATTAAATAGTTATCAAAGATAAAATTTGTAATTTGGTGGGTTTGTGTTGGTGAACAGGACACTAGGTGCATGGTGCTTATAATTTAAATCCTTATGTTCATATAATTGAAAGTTGATCAGCTGGTACAAACCGATTATAACCGATGATTGATGATGCCACAATTTGACCATAACACTAACTATGTTGACATATTTGTGGCAGTGTAAAGAATTATGAATTACATAAATAAATCAGATGGATTGCATGGTTATGTTGAACCGACTAGTTTGTCCAGGTCAGAGGGTTAGTGGTTAGCTGTTAGTAGTTAGCTGCTAGTAGTTAATGATAGAGAAGTCAGTGTAGTTACCTTTCACCAACCCTTTGAGTCATGAAACTCACTCTGGGTGGGAGCCAGTACTGGGATGTGAACCCAGTACCTACCAGCCTTTTGTCCAATGGCTTAATCATGACATCACCGAGGCCGGTACTAACTAGTGATAAATTATTGTATTTATTTTGCAGGATTTGTGAGGTGCAGCATGACAGAGCGGGTAAAAATACCAAAGAATTATCTGTTGTTAAGGGAGACATTCTACACGTAAGTTTTTAAATAATAAGTTTAAATTGTTTACTTGTACAGCAACATATATTTTTTTTTATTTCACATTACTCTATGCACGTATACATAATGCACTTGTCAAATCAATGTTTGGAAAAGATGTGCCTATGCATGTATGTATATCAGTATGCTGTGGTTTATCTTTGTAATAATCAAGCAGAATTTCAACAATTTTTTTCTTCAGTGGCATAACAAGAGGTGGTACAATGCCCAGCCACCCCAATCAGACCTATTTCACCCCAACCCCCCACACCATCTTATATATTTTCGTGTCACCCCATAACATGACCGCTAGACATCGTTGGGCCCCACTCCCCAATGTAGGTGGATTCCCCCAATATAAAATCCTGTCTATACCAATGATTTAAAGTAGAGTGTAAAATTAATTCATCAGTGGTTTGTGCTGCAGAAAAAAGAAAGATGTTATAAGACGGGAGTAGAGCAAATCAGTTTACTCTTACACATTATCAATCATTATTACAGAAAATGACTGAAGAATGTTTATTTGCTTTGCACCCTTTGCAGGCAGAAATGTTCAGTTATGCATGCAGAGGTGGAATTTAATTTTTTGTGACACAGTAAGTGTTGCCTTGGTTTAATAACAGAATAAGGGCATCAGAGTGATACCAGGGCCTCTAACCCTGGCATTACCGTATTTCTTTTCTGGAGATAATAAACTTTGAAAGAAAAGAAAAGAATAAGGGCATCAGAGTGATACCAGGGCCTCTAACCCTGGCATTACCGTATTTCTTTTCTGGAGATAATAAACTTTGAAAGAAAAGAAAAGAATAAGGGCATCGGAGTGATACCAGGGCCCCTAACCCTGGCATTACCGTATTTCTTTTCTGGAGATAACAAACTTTGAAAGAAAAGAAAAGAATAAGGGCATCAGAGTGATACCAGGGCCCCTAACCCTGGCATTACCGTATTTCTTTTCTGGAGATAACAAACTTTGAAAGAAAAGAAAAGAATAAGGGCATCAGAGTGATACCAGGGCCCCTAACCCTGGCATTACCGTATTTCTTTTCTGGAGATAACAAACTTTGAAAGAAAAGAAAAGAATAAGGGCATCAAGGTAAACAGTTCCTTCAAAATAGGGGCACAAAGGAAACTTACTTTCTATCAAGTTTTCTCACACAAAAATCGTCTCACCCTGGTGCTTTGGGCTCTAGCCTATGCAATTTATTGGATATTGATGCCTTTTTATCATATTATGATAATTTTACTGGGTTTTTACATAACATAATATCACATGGAATGTATGGGAATGGTACAGTGGCAAACCAGATGGGGCACCAAGGCAGGCTTTTCCTTCCAGAAAATAATTTGAGGATACGTAATACAAAGCAAAGAGATCATAAGTGCCCCATCTAGGTGGTTATGGGTTTGAATTGTTTTCAAAATGGACACTGCAGATGGAGACTGTAGCTTTAAAGTCATTTGCCATCTTTAATATGAAATGTCACTCAGTTTCAATAACAGTTTATCACTGCTAACGTTTTTAATTTTCAATATTAACATGAAATCTCACTGAGCGTTATTAGTTTTTTAAATTTCAGTTTCAAGAACAGTTTATCACTGCTAATCTTATTACTGTTAAATTTAGGTTGTGGACAACTCTCGGAACTGGTGGAAAGTTCGGAACTACAAGGGAGAAATGGGTCACTGCCCGTACACGATACTGAGAGATCTCGACAAAGGCAGCAGTGACGACAGGGTCAGTTCAAGCAGAATTTCATGAATGTTTTACGTTAAAAACCCCCCAACAAAAACATGAATACTTAATTATAATACAGGGGCGTCGGAAGCAGTACGGCATAGCCATACCACTTTTTGGGCCAGGAATGTTTTATTTTTCTCTTCCTACGGTGTTTGCCTAGTATAGATCTCATCATATACATTGCTTTCATGGCCGTACCAACTTCTAATTGCTTCCCGATGCTCCTGTAATAACATACCCAGAATGATAGACAGATGACATGCTTAAGATATATAACTTATTTATGTACAGACTTGCCATTTGGGCTAAGTGATAATTTATCCATCAAGCTGGTAATCCTCGGTATCCTATATCTATATTTTGATTAAAAAGATATTGTTATAGATAAACGGAGCACAAGTTGCATGGTCTTCTTAATAAGTCCATGAACGTAAACATTTGGGTAGATACAATGACAGCTCTTGTGTTTCTTTCAGTGACCCCGTGATGGCTCATGTCGTAATTTAGGTGTGACATAATTTGTGGCATTCACTTTGCTCCTCAAAATAAAATGTAAAATATAGTATAACATTTTGTGGTAAATGAAATATTTTCTCCTGAATCTGGTAGACAAATATTTTGGTCTGCCTGAATTTTCTTTCAGCAAGTCAACGTCTTAGCGATTTAAAATTTAAAATAAATTTTGTATACATATATACATACACAACTGGAGTTGGAATATTGTAATTTTTGTTACAGTATCACATGCTGCACCACAGCTTCCAAGCAACTCAGTAGAACATTGTTCTACTTTGTAACACAGGTTAGACAACGAAGACGGGCCTTGTCCTTTTACTCAAATATGCATGGCTATTATTTCGAGTGATTAATCAAACTCAACAAGTGGTAAAAAATGGCATGCGATAAAATGTATATTGGTGGTATGTGGAATCATCGCTATATGGTGTGATTATTAAAAAAATGCGATGAAAATAGCATGAAACCAAATATTAAATTTAAGCTGGTTTGTGGAAATGTCTGTGTTTAAGAAAATTGTCTGTTGTTCGTGTGATGCTATGTTCTAGATGTGTTTCAGTATTAAATTGCATGGTGCTAACTATACAGCATGTGTGACATCAGATAATTGGGTCATGTAAAGATGCCAATAGTAATATGTGTCAATATGCATATAGGTTATGGAAGGCTTAAAATATTGTCCTTCTACTGTTACCTGTTATAGTATTGTTACATTGTCTTGACGAAGTTGAAAGGTTATATATAGGCATTCATTTTACAGGGATAAAAGATTTGATGTACTTTGCATTAATAGGCTTTTTAGTGAAATGATTTATATTAAAGGGACATAGCCTAGTATTTAAATACTAAGGCACATTTTTTACTATTAAGAGTAGTTTTTGATAACTGAAATCATACTTTACTTAGATTTTATTGTTTAGATTATCCATTTCCACACATTCGAAGTGTTTTTGTCATCCTAATGTTTTTAATATCACAAAATGTATTTCTCATATTTTAAAAACGCATGTACGTCTGAGAAGTAAGAGTTATGGAGTCGCGTTTTAGTCTATTTTTAGAGGGTATTTCAACATTTCAAATATTCATAAACTCATGTTTCACTCAATTGTAACTTAATCCAAATGTGTTACAGGTTTGTGGATGAACTAAACTGGGTTGAAACTAGGGTCTGTCCCTTTAACATCTAAACAATAACGGTTTATTTTGCGTAATTAATCTTCTGTAGAATCCACTGCACTAGTTTTTATATCGCCTCTGTCAACTCAAAAGGTAAGATGTAGATGGAACATTTCCAGTGGCCATGGCAACAGCAGCAACTCTAGAAAGTCTGATTTAATTTGGTTACTACATAAAGGAAATCGGGTCTATGTGATGTTCATCTCAATGGGTTTTTTTTATTATTTTTTTTTATTAAATTAACTTGTAATTAATTTAAGAAATAATAGTTATTTTGATGAATTTTATTCAAATTAAAGACTGAGGGTTGTCTATTATTTCTTTTACGTTCATCGGAGTATGAACAAAAAAAATCATCTGTGAATCGGTATAGCCATTCTCACAAGTTTGCAGATGATTTTTTTGTTTTCATACTCAGATGATTGTAAAATAAATAACAGACAATACTTATAATTAAATTTGAATCACACTTGCCAATTTCAGTTTATAGTAGGTGAGCTATTTCAGTTTATTGCATTGCATTGTATAGCATTTGCATTAATTAAATGCATTTGCAGTGTATTGCACTTCAGTGCATTATTTTATTTATTTCATTTCATTTATTATATTTCATTTATTATAATTTCATGTATTTTTCATTTATTTGTTGGGGCTCTGTTGTATTGACTTTACTTTTACCATTTCTCTGCTCAATTCAGGTGCCGCGACTGTAGTTGAACATAGATTTGTTAGAAGCTAGGTAATTATCCTGTTTTAATCATTCTGGAAATGAAGTTAACCTAACTATCACTGCTTTAACACTGAATATGTAAGATATATGAACTATACATATCTCTCTTAGTTTCTACTACTATAACCGGTGTACATATAATAACTTTCATCTCTCTTGCATGCCTGTGTAATATGTATTTTATGACATATGCATTCAAAAAAAAAAAAATTCTGGATTTGGAAAACAATTTTTACAAAACATGCCAACATGCATTTGTATATATTTTTTTTTTAACTGGGTGGATAGCTGGATCCTTCAGTCATAGTGAATCTACATCAGGTGTGATGAGTCACAGGGCCAGGATATTTTTATTAAATGGGCGGGGAGCTACAGTTGAATACAGAACCAGAGGTTTGGATGGACTTGGTGGAGGATCTAGGATCAATTCCCATTAGTGGGCTCATTGGGCTATTTCTCGTTCCAGCCAATGCTCCACAACTGGTGTAACAAAGACTGTGGTATGTACTATCCTGTCTGTGGGATGGTGCGTATAAAAGAACCCTTGCTGCTAATCGAAAAGAGTAGCCCATGAAGTGGCGACAGTGGGTTTCCTCTCTCAATATCTGTGTGGTCATTAACCATATGTCTGGCACCATATAACCGTAAATAAAATGTGTTGAGTGCATCATTAAATAAAATATTTCCTTCCTTGATGGGCTTTCTTCTGGAGCAACATTAGGCGGCCTATTTCACTACACTTTCGCAACTTTGTGATCTTCCCCATGTTCAGTGACAATGCGCAACATTAGGCGGCCTATTTCACTACACTTTCGCAACTTTGTGATCTTCTCCATGTTCAATGACAATGAGCAACATTAGGCGGCCTATTTCACTACACTTTCGCAACTTTGTCATCTTCCTCATGTTCAGTGACAATGAGCAATGTCAGTGTTCATGAATTATATGACTGGTTTCAACTGTGGTCGTACGGATTAATGTGAGGTGCATAAACCAGTCTAGGAAATGTTTTTATGCTCAGTCTGGCTGAACTCTGGCCCTGGTGCTACTTTTTGTACAAGGTATTTGTGTTTTTTGGGGGGGGTGGTGGGCGTAGCAGCTAGATCCAGCATTTTTAATAGAGATTCCAATGAGGTGTGGGGTGGGGGTGGTAGGAGCGAGATCCAGCATTTTTAATAGAGATTCCACTGAGGGGTGTTGGGGGTAGGAGCGAGATCCAGCATTTTTAATAGAGATTCCACTGAGGGGTGTTGGGGGTAGGAGCGAGATCCAGCATTTTTAATAGAGATTCCACTGAGGGGTGGGGGGTAGGAGCGAGATCCAGCATTTTTAATAGAGATTCCACTGAGGGGTGTTGGGGGTAGGAGCGAGATCCAGCATTTTTAATAGAGATTCCACTGAGGGGTGTTGGGGGTAGGAGCGAGATCCAGCATTTTTAATAGAGATTCCACTGAGGGGTGTTGGGGGTAGGAGCGAGATCCAACATTTTTAATAGAGATTCCACTGAGGGGTGTTGGGGGTAGGAGCGAGATCCAGCATTTTTAATAGAGATTCCACTGAGGGGTGGGGGGTAGGAGCGAGATCCAGCATTTTTAATAGAGATTCCACTGAGGGGTGTTGGGGGTAGGAGCGAGATCCAGCATTTTTAATAGAGATTCCACTGAGGGGTGTTGGGGGTAGGAGCGAGATCCAGCATTTTTAATAGAGATTCCACTGAGGGGTGTTGGGGGTAGGAGCGAGATCCAGCATTTTTAATAGAGATTCCACTGAGGGGTGTTGGGGGTAGGAGCGAGATCCAGCATTTTTAATAGAGATTCCACTGAGGTGTGTGTGTGGACCCTTTAGATAATTTTCTGATCCATTGAAGGTTTTTTTAAATTCTGTTATCATTATCAATAGAAGTTATCAACAGAAGTGTATGATATAGGGGACGTGGTTCAGGGTAGCTACATTGTATGCCTTGCCATACCAATAAGAATGCATGTGGAAAATGGCCTTAATAACGCCACTGTTGGTAACTTACTTGCTTGGGTGATGGTTTTTGTTAATGGTTTGTATATTCTTCCATGTTTTCTATTCATTTCGGGAAATGGTTTTGTTAATGTAATCACCATGTTAATTTGCTTTTGTTGTTTGTCTCATGAAATACACATTGGGAGAATTTACAGAGCCTGTTTATGTCTTACACACATATAACTACATACATTTACAATGCTTAAACACCTGTGTTTACGAAAAAAAACAGGCTTTGTAAATACACACAATTATGCTTCCTGGATTTTCTTTCTTTTGATGTAAATATTCTTCATCACAAAATTTGTACTGTTTTATATACTTTTATTGTAAATGAAGAGTAATTTTTGTTTAATTCAGTTAGTGTTTTAGTCAATCCACCTCTTTTGTTCTTATTTTTTTATCAGCTGTTTAATGCTAGTGTGCAATTTTTAATTCAATGTGTTGCTTTTAGTCCAGTAGTGTTACTTTTACTTAGAACCTGAAGTTTATAAAAATGTTAATGTTTAGAATTCTAACTCGCTGCTTAAACTTGGAGTCGAGTATTATGCACTTTATATGCCATCAGCATCTAGATCTATGCAGGCTTTTTTTAATATTTTGTGGTGGTTTTGGTGTAGGCACTAGGCACATGATATTGGGATCATTTAATTTTCATGATATACTGTTACTCGATTTTTAGCCATTTCTGACAGTTTTGTCTGTTGACATAGTACCGTATATCTTCGCCTGTAAGTCGATCTCGGCTATAAGTCGAGTCCCTAATTTCAAGCCCTGAAAACGTATTTTTTTATTGACCCGTTTATAAGTCGACCCATGAAAAACTACTTATAAATATTGAAATATTTCTTATTTTCAGCACATGAGAACAATAATATTTGAACAAAAGAAAATTATTTTACAAACTTCGGTTTTCACGTTTTGTACATCGCAATATAATCAGACTATTCCAATCAAACTATCATTATTACATAGCATCAAAACGAAATATTCCCTTAGTAGAGAGTGAAAGCTGTTTGACTGTTACTGTATAGTATTGTACAGATGGTTTTGTGCACAGACAACAACTTTATTTATAAACACTGACAACAGATCACTACGATAAAACTGAAAGTATCACGTTTTGCCGCCATATTAATACATGTAAGGAGGATAACTCTGGAAAGTACACTGGTTTTTGTACCAAATGATGTGTGTCCCTATTGCTCTAGATAGTGAACTGCAGAGATCAGTCTATTTTAAGGGAAAGCTCAGTAATATTCATGAAGTTAATCACCGCCAAAACATTGTTTGAACAACCATTAATGCCAGTGACCAGATTTCAAAATAAACTCAGGCAACAGGTAGTTAGTATTGTTTACATTTTTACTATTAGTGATGACTGTTAATTTAACTAAGTGGACTGTTGTCTTGGCATGTGAGTGAGATCGTACGCCTTTTCGCATAACCAAAACCGTTCTAATGCCAAAAAAAATAGGTTATAAAAAATAAATGTGTCAAATTAACATATTTGAGTATAAATACATGGCATACTTCAACAATAAAACTTGTAAAATAATCCCCAAAACAGTAATATTTTTTGGTGAATTTTTTTTACCCTCTTATAAGTCGACCCCCCCAGTTATAAAATAATTTTTGGGTGAAAAAAATTCGACTTATAGGCGAAGATATACGGTAATTGTCTTCAACATGTACTTCCAAATCCCAAACAACTTTGTTTATGGTCAGAGAGGGGAAAATTAATAGCACAGTGAAACCTGTCTAAATTGGACACTGAACAAACCAGAAGCTAGTCAAAACTAGCCAAGTTTCATGATCTCAAATGTTCTAAATTCTAAAATGTGGCCCTCTAAACACCAGATCGTGTTAAAATCAGATAAATATTGGGTATTATGGTCTTGGTTAACCCATTCTTCTTTCAGCTTATGGGTTATTCAAAATAAAGAAGGTTACTTGTAAAAAAAAATGTCTTTAGACATAACTCAAAATTTTTTCAAATTTCATTTCTTTGAGGCCTCATTCTAGCCAGTGCTTCATGATTGGTATATCAAAGGCTGTGGTATGTGCTATCCTGTTTGTGGGATGATGCATATAGAAGATCCCTCGTTATTAATTGAAAAATGTAAGTTTCCTCTCTAAGCCTATACGCCAAAATACCAAATGTTTGGCATCCAGTAGCTGATAATTAATAAATCAATGTGCTCTAGTGGTGTCCTTAAGCAAATCTGACTTTAACTGTTCTTAACATGTTTTCTGAGGCGTGTCTTGTGTCTGTTAATTGTACTAGTGCATTGAGGTTTTCAATAACTGAGTATTCATTTGTTATTTTCCAGGACTCACCGCGCGAACAACTTACAGGCGGTTACAACAACTTCACCAACTTGGACAACGGTCGACCCTTACCCCCACAACCCCCTCCAGTTCCAGATTTTGGGGGTAATCGCAAAGTTTCAAAGAGAGGTGAATTCAAATATTTCTAGATGATTGCTGATTTTTATGTATATACATGGTACCAGACTCGTCTTTGTATTCTGAATATTATACATCATTATAGTGTATTAAGAAACATACTTTTCTTGTGTACAGTGACTGAATGTAAAATGTCAAAAACTGTTTTACTTTGTATCAGGGCTTACAGGCTGTTGTTGGCTGCACAAGTTTGAGATGGACTATGTAAACAAATAAACACAAAAGACTGAGTCTCCTGGTTACTGTGAAATAGTTATGATTACTACCATTTTTTTTTTTTTTTAAATCTTGACTTTATGAAGTAAAAAAGAGAGATATAGGTTTGGTTTTTTTTTATGGTGGCAGCGGTAATGGTGTCAACTTTTGCATTAAAGTCTAACATTAAAGTTTTGCATTTAGATCGATTTCTCATAAACTATAAATCCTAGGTCGCTGAAACTTGGTTTATAGTTGCACCTATGGAAATATTTATGGTAGCTGAGACATAATTCCCCCAGAATTCTTATTTTTCTGAGAAATTGAAGTACACAAGATTCATCATTTCTGTCTGTAAAGTGTTTTGTTCTTCAGACATAAATACCAGGTTTGTGAAAGTAAGATCATCTTGATGTTGGAGTGCAGTGTTCAGAAACTAAGCAAATAATCAAACCATGTCGAGTTGCCATTTTCCATCGATTGTTATTTAAAAGGAGCGAAAAGTCAAACCAGACTGAGTTGAAACAGAACATATTTTATACTTGTCAGATAACTCGGTAACTGATTAAAAAAACAAAACAGTCGTATCATCTGAGTCACCTAGAAGTCAGTTGTGGTAAATGTCAATGACTTGCTTTCTTAATGTCAGTTGTCCTTTATCAGACTTGAATAAACGTGTGAAGAAAGAACAAATATTGAGTAGAGTGATATAACTTCAAATAAGGAGAGCTCAAAATTACTCACTTTGAAGTAGTCTGAGGAGAGCAGTGAGGAGCAAGAGTGATCACTCACCTTAAGCAAACATGTAGACGTCTGTGAAAGTAAGGATAATTCGTCTAAGCTTGTCATTACTGAGCCTAAAATAATGAGGGTTAGGGACACAACGATATAGGGTCTTCTCTAACCAGACAAAAACAACTACTTTAAGAGCCAGTTCTCAGACATAGAACTCTATTAATGTGCAGATATCCCATGGGAGTTTGGGGCACCTCTGTCCCAAGTCCAATCTCTGGCATGGCTAGTGGTCTGACTTTGGGCAAGAGACAACTAAAACACAACTATTGTATGTTAACTAAGGAGCCTCAGTCTTTATAAGTAATTGTGTAGCTCGTCTGTCAGAGATATACTAGTAAGTATCTGAGACCATTTTATTATTAAATTGGAGACTGTTTAAATAATCCCTTGAGTTTCTGTATTTCATGATCTACTACCAGTACGTGTACATTAATGGTGCAGTCAAATATATATTATATCTATATGTGTTATGACAAAGGAAGGTTGCTTCATTATCACGGAATTAAAACACAAGTGTGAATATGTTATGCTATAAATCGACTTGAGAATAAGAGCCAAACATCACATGTGTTCAGTGACAATGGAATATTAGAAATGTGTTCATGTGTAAAGTGTGGTGAGAGATCTGAAGAAGAAAACAGTAATTTCACTGGCTGGTGCACAGCGAATGAGTAAAAAACCCAACCCAGTGGACACTAACTTTAAATGCTGATCATGTTTTATTGTATTTGCTTTTAATATAACAAATTCATGATACTAATAATAAATGAAAAAGAAGAGAAACTCCGAGAAACTGAAGTTAGTAAAGAAAACTAATATAGGTGCAATATGTATAGTAAGTGATATATTTCTAACATTATGACAAAAACACCTTTGTAGTAAGACCAGGGCCGTGCTTATAAAATGTTTAAGAGTCCAGACTCATTCTCTAATGACGTCACACACATACAGTGTGTATGGCGTTGTCGTGACATTAATGTCTCAGACTCTGTTACAGTCTCAAGTCTAGACTCTTAACAGTTTATAAGCACCAGGCCCTGTTCCACAAAGCCATCTTAGCTCTAAGATCACCTTAAGTGCATAGGTTACCTGTGTAGTTAAGGTGATCTTAGGTCCAAGATTGCTTCGTGGAACGGGGCCCTGGCCAGATCTTTACAGATTTATTGAATGCTTGGTAGTGAAAATTCAGTCTTTGTAGATGTGCAAACACTGACTACCTCATGATCTGATAGGTTATGATGGTTATGAATTTTAAAACACATGTCATCAACAGAAGATGGTTTAAGTTACAAAGTCTTTTGAAGTATCAAGTTACCATGATAATATTATTTCTGTTGTCCTATAATTATAAATAAAAATAAGTTTCAAAATGAAATTATGTCTGTGTTTTTCAGTCTTAAAATATCCAGGCTTTAAAACTGTTTTTGAGGGTAATTATGCAAATTAAAGAAGCATTACTATTTTTATATGTGGTGAGATGTTTTGGCATAGAAATAAAAAATGTAAATTGGATAACATTGTTAAAACATTTCAAAACAGTATGTATTTAAGACAGTGAATTGTGGTTGGAATTTAATATTTTAAGATTGAGAGTTATTTGAAAATGAGTATGATTTTGAGATTGAAAATTTGTGATATTGACCAAATATATATATATATATATATATATATATATATATATATATATATATATATATATATATATTAATATATTAATTTAACTATGCAATTGTAGACAAAAATGGATAAGTATCTAAAAAGGTATTTAAGTGTCATGTTATGATTTTTTCTATTTGATAAAAAGAATGACAAAATTTTATATTAGAAATATATTGCGAATTCTTTTAACTACAAAATAATGTTGCCCATCAACTCCCCCCCCCCCCCCCTGCACCCCACTCTTACTAACCTCTGGTGAAAACGTAATTTTGCAATAAACATGTGTTCATAATTCTTCATGTTGTACATATCTTGCACTCATGCACCCAGTGTTTGTGAGAGACTAAACTTAATACTTGTCCTCCTTTTTTCACATATGAAGCTGTGACATTTTCTTTGTTACTTCTACAAAACAAGTATTGCTGATGTTTTGTTTAACCTTTATTTCTGCACATTATGTAAGTTTTTGTGAACCATTAAATGGACATTTTTGTTTTGTTCGTATTTTGTAGGAGTCTTTTTAAATAAGATTTATAAATTGTTCTAAAATAATTAGTATATACCACTGATGCAATTTTGCTGGTATTCAGAAAATTGTATATACTTATCGCAGAACAATATTATTTATTTTTGTTAATTTGTAAATGTAATATCTTCTCTCTTTTTTGGCTTTAGAATTGTTTTAACTTGAATTTTTTTTTTTTTTCCTCCACAAAAGTATTAAGCTTAAGGAAGGAAGGTACTGTTTATACTATAGCTACTTCTGTAAAATAATCATGTACATATATATTTTTTCATCACCTACCTCCTCATTTGTGTATTAGGAAGGTAACTTCTTCATATTTGTTTGCACTGTATTTTTCTATTTTGTTCACTTCCATAGCATAGTATTAATAAATATTTTGTAAATATTAAACACTCAATATTGTTCATGTTATCAGGTGTTTTTTATTTTGGTAAAATAGAAAACCGTAGATTGAGGTAAATACTAAAAATAAAAAGAAGAGAAAAGAACAAGTAACAAAGCTCATTAATTATTATTCATTTTAATTAATAATTGCTGTCATTCCAAATGAAATACATATATTGCATTGATGTCGCAAACTTTCTGTTGTATATATTATAGTTCCTCTAATATACTGTATTTAAAAATATGTACTTATACAGGTACATGGCAGGTTGTCTGGACATCCAAAGTTATTGGCAAATTTATCAGAAAGTAATTGGCCTCATTCAAATTTCATTTGGTCAAAACAAAATGATGGCTTTTTAAACAATTGTATTTATTTGATTTTTGTAGTAGCTTTTTGGCATTCTAGTAATGAAACATATTTGCAAAATTAAGTATTATTTCAATTTATCAAATGACAACTAAAATGCTTCAGATAAAAAGGCAGCCTTAGAAGGTAAACAATTCACCTAAAAGTAAAAAGCATGCTACATGTAGTTATCTGGTTCAATCTTTCAGGTGCTTATACCTTTTTTTCTATCTTTTAAAAAAAAAAAAAAAAATTAAAATATGACTTCCTGTTACTAACTTGTCTTCTGAAATTTCACTAATTATTTTGTCTTATTGCTATAGAAAGATTTATTAATTTTTCAATATCTTTTGAAATAACGTTTGTTGAGACGTACTTGTACATGTAACTCTTCTCAAAATTTCTGCAGTGTGCTGTTTTTCTTCTTTTAATGTTTTACATTTATTTACTGGCATAATCTTATTGATGTGTATTACATTATATTTGTGTGTATTACATACATTATATTAGATTGGATATGAAGATAATTTTTACCACATTGTCAATGTTGATTGTGTTATTTTTATTAACAGAAATGGAGTTTCATTTTGTTTCTTGTTGGCAGATGTGTCCTCTTGAGTGTTTTATTATCGGATGGTAGTTTCATCAATATTAAATGTGTGGTTCATTTTAGCATAATAGTTTGAAAATAGCTACTGCATAAATAGAAGTCCTCTGTAAACAGGTTTGGTTATTTACTTTTTTCATTTCTCATACTTGCGTGTGGGGTTTTTCTCTTTTTGTTTTACATTGAAATATTTTAGAAAACATTAAATTAACTCAGTATGATGAAAAATCTAAAGAGTAATAGAAGCTATGTTTGTTTATAATCCTAAAATTTATAACATGAAATGCCAAAGACATAAATTTCGAATCATTTATTTAATAATAATTTTTGTATGTATTCCTTCTATAATTTAAACATGAAGTGGATCACACCTTTGCAAATTTTGATTTGTTGGAAATATCTGTCAATCAAATGTTCTTTATGTATATGAGAACTCTCATGGTTCATATCATAGCATGATAATTGATATATAGATATATTTAGTCTCATATTAGAATATATTTTCAATACAATTGTGTAAATGTTAGATTTCATCTCATGTTATATATATATATATATGTATATGTTTTTGCAATGTGTTTGTATATATATGACTTGCATTGATAGTCTCACATCATTGTATATTCAGTACAATTAATTTTTTTATTTAGTCTCATGATAGTTTGTAGCTAGAGACTTGTATATATAAATATAATTTGTTATATCCGCTGAGAATGTACATCACAATATGAAAAGCAAAAACAGTATGGATTGGTGCATTTGACATTGGGAAAGGTGGTTGTCAAGGTGATTAATGGATCCACTTATTCCAAGCATGCTGTGATTGGTTCTCTGTGTTGGTTTCCATGGTGATGGTTGTTGTGATATCATGCAGGTCCCATTGCATATAAACTAGTATATAATCAGTACTTACACTTTTTTGAGGTGTTTTTGGATTTCTTTCTTTTCTTTAACTAACTAACTTAAGATATATTTACAGCATTGATTTCTGGTGATGTTTAACCTAACAAGTCATTTGGGGAATAGTACATGCTATTGTCAGGGGAGGTAACGGCTACATTGCGATCTGCTGGAGATAATTGTATAATTTGTTATTCATTTATGCTACTAACTAAAGGAATTATTTTCACAATATAGTAAATTAAATGATTTTACATTCCAAGAAATATATAATTTATTTGATGTAAATGAACCTCCATTTTTAAAAAAACTTCTTTTTTTTGATAGTATTGATATTATAATGCTGTAATTTAGAGTACAGGTTTATTTAGAACTGAAATACAATGTAATGAAAAAAAGTCAAATATCCTAATAACCATATAACATCTACTAATTGATTTGTCCATGTTGTTTTCCCTAACAACCCTTACAGTTAAATTTAACTTTCTATCCCCTCCATTCAATAAAACCTTTTGTCTTGCATATTTATAGTAATTATTTAATAATTTTGATTCTGAAACAAAGGTGTGAAAAACTAAATAACCAAGAGGAATATCAGGAGAACAGCATGTCTCTAATCAGGAACATTCCAATACTACTTGCTCTATACATTCCTTTAGTTGAGAACAGATATACACCTCTGTAAAATTTGTTTTCAAACCCAAAACATTTTTGTAATGATGAACTTTTTATATACTCCATAATTTTCCTAATCCCAGCTGGAGTATTTAATTGACAGTACCATTAAAGTAAAACAAAAGCAGGTTCTAATCAAATGTATGACATGGATTTAAGATCATTATAATTAAATCGGTCAACAAATTTTTATCTCATCGATTTGCATGGATTTTATATCCAAACTAGTGCTTCAGTAGTCTCCAATTGTTCAGTAAAATATGTAATCTGTTGTATAATTTGGGCCCAAGAATGGGGTTAGGGTTTACCTAATGTGTTGTTCTAATCCTTTCTTTATCTCGCATGTTGTCCTAATCCTAGCTTTTCGTTATATGTTGTCCTAATCCTATCTTTACCTTATGTTTGTCCTAATCCTATCTTTACCTTAGGTGTTGTCCTGATCCTATCTTTACCTTAGGTGTTGTCCTGATCCTATGTTTACCTTAGGTGTTGTCTTAATTCTATCTTTACCTTATGTTTGTCCTAATCCTAGCTTTACCTTATGTTTGTCCTAATCCTATCTTTACCTTAGGTGTTGTCCTGATCCTATCTTTACCTTATGTTTGTCCTAATCCTATCTTTACCTTATGTGTTGTGCTAATCCTATCTTTACCTTAGGTGTTGTCCTGATCCTATCTTTACCTTAGGTGTTGTCTTAATTCTATCTTTACCTTATGTTTGTCCTAATCCTATCTTTACCTTATGTTTGTCCTAATCCTATCTTTACCTTATGTGATGTCCTAATCCTATCTTTACCTTATGTGTTGTGCTAATCCTATCTTTACCTTAGGTGTTGTCCTGATCCTATCTTTACCTTAGGTGTTGTCTTAATTCTATCTTTACCTTATGTTTGTCCTAATCCTATCTTTACCTTATGTTTGTCCTAATCCTATCTTTACCTTATGTTTGTCCTAATCCTATCTTTACCTTATGTGTTGTGCTAATCCTATCTTTACCTTATGTTTGTCCTAATCCTATCTTTACCTTATGTGTTGTGCTAATCCTATCTTTACCTTATGTTTGTCCTAATCCTATCTTTACCTTATGTGTTGTGCTAATCCTAGCTTTACCTTATCTGTTGTCCTAATCCTAGCTTTACCTGATATGTTGTCATAATCCTGCCTAATCCTAATAATCTGTAATCTATTTGTGTTAATGTTTTGTGTTCTTTTATTGCCTTGATTTCCCATCTGCATGCTTTGGAATCCATTTCTATTTCACCTGTATAGCCACTGAAATTAGCAGTAAACTGTCATTTTAGACTTTTCCCATGGGATAAAAATGTAAATACTCATGTGTAGTATTTCCTGTTTATGAATCACAATTCTTATCATTGGGCAAGTAAGGTTTTTTTTTTTGATGTTTGTTTTTCATAACAAAGATGCATGTTAATGAAACCATTGTAATTGCCAGTGAATCAGATTGCATCATTGTGTGTGAGTGTGTGTATATATATATATATATATCACACACACTCATAATTGTCAAAATACTTTTTGCGTGAGTATTTACAATATATATATATATATACAAAATTGTCAAAATTCATTGTACCTTTTTTGCATGAGTATTTACAATATGCAATTGGGACACATCAGAAGACTAGTAAGAAATGATAAATATGACAGTTAATTCCCTCGGCACTTTTAACAATTCCCCCTGTTGACCATACTGCCTTTTCCAATGATCAATGCTGTAAAGCTATGAGTGGCGCATATTAAAACGATATAGAGACGGAAATTTGAGACAAATATATACATATATTTATATATGAAACGGTTACCACATGTATTATTACTATTAATAAAAGCAATATTTATATTCAGACAAAATTGTTTGTATTTTTATTTAAATTTTAAAATGGATGTTTGGACTGAAATGGGACATGCATGACAACCGATTGCTTAACCACTACACCGAACTAATTAAAATTGTACCCAACCAGTTTTGTTTTGTTGTTGTTTATTACACTCGATTTATGAAAATCCCGGGAATGAAATCTGAGTTCCGGGAACTCTGTTTGCATTATGATGATCTGTTACTAAGTTCCCACCTCAGTGGATCCATTCAACTGATTGTCTTTTTTTTTCATTCCAACCAGTGCACCCAACTATATATATATATATATATATATATATATATATATATATATATATATATTGTATGTGCTTTCCTGTCTGTGGGAAAGTGCATATAAAAGATATCTTTAACAAATGTTTGACATCCAGTAGCCGATGTGCTCTAGTGGTGTCGTTAAAGAAAACAAACTTTTATTACTAAGTTCAAAAAGGTATAATAAACACCAACAAGTTGCCTTTATAGATGAACAAGTTTATTTTTTAATAAAATAATACGATACAAACACAGAAATGTTTAAACATTTGTAGCCCTTCTATGTGTAACCATTATACCCAACAGGTGTGGGATTACACCAGGAAGGTGTAATAATTATTACATAAAGGTGTAATCAGTATTTTTATGCTAGCTGTTTAATTGTAAATAACATTAGAACAATACTATTTCTAATTTCCCAATTTTCATTCTAATTTTTTGCTAGTTATTTTTGGAAATCTGAGAAAAAATTGTGTCTGGTCTGTCCAATGTTTGTTTTTTTCTGTCCGTTTCACTAGTATCCAGGAAATATTTTAGGAGTAATTGAGACAAAATTACTGTCTTAATTATTTGTGTATTTAACTGTCAGTGTTTGGGAATCCAAAAGGTACTATTAAAACAAACAAAAAAATGCAAATGTTTCATCTGATCTATAGCAAGCAAATGGCAAATGTTTGTTACGTCTGTTATTTATATAGAGTAATAGGTCATCATATTGCAAGTTTTCAGCTTCCAGATTCCAGAAATCGTCATGAATAGTATGTAATAAGCAAAAAAAATGAAACAGATGGGTATGATTTTGATTAGAACTAGGATCTTTTTAAATGAGATATTACCATTACATACATAGACGTTTCTGGATGTTGATTTGTCTGTACATTTCGTATGAAATTGAAAAGATGGACTAACAGTGTGTAAATTGTCAGTTTAAAATTGAAAGTACCTAGCCCCGTTTTATGAAGCATTCTTATTGCTAAGATAACCTTTAGTGCATAAGGTAATCTTAGTGCTAAGATTGCCTCATAAAACAGCACCCAGCAAACCTAGACACAAGTAGTTCATTAAATAGAAAGTCAGGTAAATTTAATTTTTTTAAGTTATAGATTTAAATAGGGAAACCCAATTCTTTATATTGTTGATTTTAAATAGAAAGTCTTTAAATTAAGGGTTTTAGATTATGGATTTTAAATGGAAAGTCTGGAAAACATAATTATTTAGATTATGGATTATAAATAGCAAACTTAATGCTATAGATTATGGATTTTAAACAGTCTGCCAAACCTAATTCTTGAGATATGAAGTTTTTAAATAGAAAGTCTGGCAAACCTAATTTCTTATATGAATTTAAACAGAAAGTTGGACAAATCAAATTATATAAATGATGGATTTTAAACAAAAAGCAAACTTAATTATTTAGATTATGTCTTTTAAATAGAAAGTCAGCCAAGCCTTATTCTGTAGAGTATGGATTTTAAATAAAAAGTCTGGCAAACCTAATTCTATAGATTATGGATTTTAAATAGTCGGACAAACCAAATTTTTTAAGATATAAATTGTAAACAGCCTTGCAAAACTAATTCTTTAGATTATGTTTTTTAAATAGAAAGTTAGACAAACCTAATTCTATAGCTTATACATTTAAAATAAAAAAGCATGCAAACCAAATTCTATAAAATTATGGATTTTAAAAAGAAAGACAAACTTAATTCTTTAGATTACAATTTTTAAATAGAAAATTGGGCAAGCCTAATTCTTTAGATTATGGATTTTAAATAGAAAGTCTGACAAACCTTTTCTATTGATTATGAATTTTAAATAGAAAGTCTGGCAAACCTTTTCTATTGATTATGAATTTTAAATAGAAAGTCTGGCAAACCTTTTCTATTGATTATGAATTTTAAATAGAAAGTCTGGCAAACCTTTTCTATTGATTATGAATTTTAAGTAGAAAGGCAAATTAATTCTATAGATTATGGATTTTAAATAGAATGTAGAGTTGATTTCAGTGTTGGTGTTTGCTATATATAGCGCTATATATGGAATATACAGCTATCTGTTGACTGGATATCAAATCTAAAGATATGCAAACAATTGGTGGATTTTGTATTTGAAATGTGAAACCAAAAGATGAATTTAAATATTTAAAACCTCCAGTTGACTGCAAGAGCAGGTGACATGCTACAGGATGAGTGTATCATATGTTACAGATCAGGTGTGACTATCATGATGATTTTTACACGACTGGTATATCAAAGGCCATGTTATGTGCTGTCCTGTCTGTGGAATGGTGCATATAAAAGATCCCTTGCTACTAATGAACAAATATAGCAGGCTTCCTATCTAAGATTATATGTCAGAATTACCAAATGTTTCACATGCAATAGCCAATGATTATTTAATAATGTGCTCTTTAACTCTGTGTTCATGTACTGATACAGAAAGTCACGTGTTGGAATTCAGCTCGTCTCCGATAGAACCCAATGAACACAGACTGTACCAGCGTACTCTCTCCATCTACAGGAAAGAAAGCCTGCTGAGTAGGAGAACATACACTCAAACCTCTGTATAATGGACACCTTGTATAATGACCTTAATTAACACCTTGTATAACAACTTGAGGAAAGTCATTTTATAGCCAACCCTATCTATAATGAATACCTCATATAACATATACCTGGGACTCATTTTATACTCAAACCTCTGTTTAATGGACACCTTGTATAATGACCTTAATTAACGACTTGAGGAAAGTCATTTTATAGCCAACCCTATCTATAATGAATACCTCATATAACATATACCTGGGACTCATTTTATACTCAAACCTCTGTATAATGGACACTTTGTATAACAACCTTAATTAACACTTTGTATAACAAGTGGAGGAAAGTAATTTTACAGCCAAACCTATCCATAATGATCACCTTATATAACAACTACTTGAAACTCATTTTACACTCAAACCTTTATATAATGGACACTTTGTATAAATATCTTAATTAACAACTATTGGAAAGTCATTTTTGACATCCAATAGTGGATGATAAATAAATGAATGTGCTCTAGTGGTGTTATTAAACAAAACCAGTTTACTGTATGTCACCAACTGGTGTATATTCAAGGTATGATTTACTGAATTGGCCAAGGAGTGCATCAGCAGTTAGCAGGTTTGGGTTCTGACTGAAACATCAGGGCTGTACCGAGCTAAAACTAACTAAGGGGTGAGGGCAATAATTAAAAAAAAAAAAAGTCAGAATACAGTAAAGATTTCTTCTCCAGCTAAACAAAAAGGTTAATTTTTTTTTTAATTTTTTTTTTGGAGAAGCAACTACCCCCTCCCCCTGCAAGGTACGGCCCTGGAACATAATTATGTTACAATCTTAACAACACATCAATATTCCAAAATAGCTATAGAGCTACCATTTATAATTAGTTTATTGAGCTAACATTTAATATTTGTACAAAGAACATATTTCATAATTAAGTGTTTTTTTAGTAGTAGTAGTAGTAGTAGAAGTAGTACATATAGTACAAACTGCTTTTTTTGTGTGTTTGCATGGTACATATGTTTAGAAGTAGAACACCTAACAATTAGAGGTTTGTGCACATTATAACTTTATTTTGTGTGTTTGCATGGTACATATGTTTAGAAGTAGAACACCTAACAATTAGAGGTTTTTGCACATTATAACTTTATTTTGTGTGTTTGCATGGTACATATGTTTAGAAGTAGAACACCTAACAATTAGAGGTTTGTGCACATTATAACTTTATTTTGTTTTATCCTGCAACCACTGTTTCGGTTGCCCAATTATGATGACCGATTATAGGAAAGTCATAAACCTATACTAGCAGATTGTGATTTCTGGCGTCACTCACGTGATGTCACTCGTGTGATGTCACTCATGTGATGTCACATGCATGGATGCAGTACAAAATTGCTCAGTTGAAATCTAGGTCATCGTACAATGTAGGTGAAATAACTGAAATATTAGCTTGTCCCCTTAATGTTTATGTACTGCAGGATAAAAATACTAACTAGTTAATGACGTAGGATATCGGCTTTTCCTGTTCAGACTGAATGGGAAATTTCTCATTCTTACCTTCACAGGATAAAGCCGATATGCTACTTCATTAACCATTAAATATGGTCAAAAGTAACTTCTTGTATTTTTGAGAAGGAAATGAATATTTGTTTACCTCAGTACATTTTCATTAGAGAGAGAGAGAGACAGACAGGAAGAAAGGAATATTTTATTTAACGACAGACAACACATTTTATTTACCGAGATAGAGTGGAGAGAGAGAGAGAGAGAGAGAGAGAGAGAGAGAGAGAGAGAGAGAGAGAGAGAGAGAGAGAGAGAGAGAGAGAGAGAGAGAGAGAGAGAGAGAGAGAGAGAGAGAGAGAGAGAGAGAGAGAGCGCGCGCGCGCTGGAGAAGAAGCAAGTGGTCTTATAAATACATTTTCCCGATAGACATTTGTGGGGAATTGGTTAGGACATAAAACAGCCTGAATCCATTGAAGGTGTTTGAGCATTCATCAAATGACATCAAAGGATGGGTAGAGTTCTCACCTGAGGTGTGATATGTCATAGAGGATCAATTGCTGGACTTTTCAGTCTGCTCTGGTGTCAGTAAACATTTATTAAACAATCTGCTGGCCTGTTGGTAAACATTTATTAAATAATGTGCTGGGGTGTTAGTAAACATTTAATAAACAATATGCAGGACTTTTTTATCTGGTGGAATGTTGGTACACATTTATTAAACAATCTGCAGGACTGTCAGTAAACAAATATTAAACAATGTGCTGGGGTATCACTAATCATTTATTAAACAATGTGCTGGGGTGTCAGTAACCATTTATTAAACAATATGCAGGACTTTTTCATCTGGTGGAATGTTGGTACACATTTATTAAACAATCTGCAGGACTGTCAGTAAACAAATATTAAACAATGTGCTGGGGTATCACTAATCATTTATTAAACAATGTGCTGGGGTGTCAGTAACCATTTATTAAACAATGTGCAGGATTGTTGGTAAATATTTAATAAACAATATGCAGGACTTTTTCATCTGGTGGAATGTTGGTACACATTTATTAAACAATCTGCAGGACTGTCAGTAAACAAATATTAAACAATGTGCTGGGGTATCACTAATCATTTATTAAACAATGTGCTGGGGTGTCGGTAACCATTTATCAAACAGTGTGCTGGGGTATCGGTAAACATTTATGAAACAATGTGCTGGGGTATCAGTAAACATTTATCAAACAGTGTGCTGGGGTGTCGGTAAACATTTATGAAACAATGTGCTAGGGTATCAGTAAACATTTATGAAACAATGTGCTGGGGTATCAGTAAACATTTATGAAACAGTGTGCTGGGGTATCGGTAAACATTTATGAAACAATGTGCTGGGGTATCAGTAAACATGAAACAATGTGCTGGAGTGTCAATAAACATTTATGAAACAGTGTGCTGGGGTATCAGTAAACATTTAATAAACGACGTGCATGCATGTCAGTAAACATTTATGAAACAGTGTGCCTGGGTATCAGTAAACATTTATCAAACAATGTGCTGGAGTGTCATTAAGGATTTATTACACAATTTGCTGGACTGTCAGTAAACATTAAACAATCTGCTGGACTGTCAGAAAAATGTAGTAAACAATCTGCTGGGTGTCGGTTAACATTAAACAATGTACTGGGGTATTGATAAACAAATATGAAACAAATTTGCTGGGGTGTCAGTAAACAAATGTGTATTAAGCAGTGTTATGGAGCATTGGTAAAGATTTAATAATATTCTGGGGTGTCAGTAAACAAATATGTATTAAGCAATGTTATGGGGCATTGGTAAAGATTTAATAATATTCTGGGGTGTCAGTAAACAAATATGTATTAAGCAATGTTATGGGGCATTGGTAAAGATTTAATAATATTCTGGGGTGTCAGTAAACAAATATGTATTAAGCAATGTTATGGGGCATTGGTAAAGATTTAATAATATTCTGGGGTGTAAACAAACAAATATGTATTAAGCAATGTTATGGGGCATTGGTAAAGATTTAATAATATTCTGGGGTGTCAGTAAACAAATATGTATTAAGCAATGTTATGGAGCATTGGTAAAGATTTAATAATATTCTGGGGTGTAAACAAACAAATATGTATTAAGCAATGTTATGGGGCATTGGTAAAGATTTAATAATATTCTGGGGTGTCAGTAAACAAATATGTATTAAGCAATGTTATGGAGCATTGGTAAAGATTTAATAATATTCTGGGGTGTAAACAAACAAATATGTATTAAGCAATGTTATGGAGCATTGGTAAAGATTTAATAATATTCTGGGGTGTCAGTAAACAAATATGTATTAAGCAATGTTATGGAGCATTGGTAAAGATTTAATAATATTCTGGGGTGTCAGTAAACAAATATGTATTAAGCAATGTTATGGGGCATTGGTAAAGATTTAATAATATTCTGGGGTGTCAGTAAACAAATATGTATTAAGCAATGTTATGGGGCATTGGTAAAGATTTAATAATATTCTAGGGTGTCAGTAAACAAATGTGTATTAAGCAATGTTATGGGGCATTGGTAAAGATTTAATAATATTCTGGGGTGTAAACAAACAAATATGTATTAAGCAATGTTATGGGACATTGGTAAAGATTTAATAATATTCTGGGGTGTCAGTAAACAAATATGTATTAAGCAATGTTATGGGGCATTGGTAAAGATTTAATAATATTCTGGGGTGTCAGTAAACAAATATGTATTAAGCAATGTTATGGGGCATTGGTAAAGATTTAATAATATTCTAGGGTGTCAGTAAACAAATATGTATTAAGCAATGTTATGGGGCATTGGTAAAGATTTAATAATATGCTGGGGTGTCAGTAAACAAATATGTATTAAGCAATGTTATGGGGCATTGGTAAAGATTTAATAATATTCTAGGGTGTCAGTAAACAAATGTGTATTAAGCAATGTTATGG
Organism: Gigantopelta aegis; assembly: GCF_016097555.1. Lineage (NCBI taxonomy): Eukaryota > Metazoa > Mollusca > Gastropoda > Neomphalida > Peltospiridae > Gigantopelta > Gigantopelta aegis. Next base: position 81,355,715 of record NC_054707.1, on the reverse strand, counting down.
GGCATTGGTAAAGATTTAATAATATTCTGGGGTGTAAACAAACAAATATGTATTAAGCAATGTTATGGGACATTGGTAAAGATTTAATAATATTGGGGGTAAAGATTTAATAATATTCTAGGGTGTCAGTAAACAAATATGTATTAAGCAATGTTATGGAGCATTGGTAAAGATTTAATAATATTCTGGGGTGTCAGTAAACATTGGTAAAGATTTAATAAAACAAATATGTATTAAGCAATGTTATGGGGCATTGGTAAAGATTTAATAATATTCTAGGGTGTCGGTAAACAAATGTGTATTAAGCAATGTTATGGGGCATTGGTAAAGATTTAATAATATTCTAGGGTGTCAGTAAACAAATATGTATTAAGCAATGTTATGGGACATTGGTAAAGATTTGGGGCATTGTGTAAAGATTTAATAATATTCATTGGTAAAGATGTCAGTAAACAAATATGTATTAAGCAATGTTATATGGGGCATTGGTAACAAATATGTATTAAGCAATGTTATGGGGCATTGGTAAAGATTTAATAATATTCTGGGGTGTCAGTAAACAAATATGTATTAATATGTATATAAGCATTGGTAAAGATTTAATAATATGGGGTGTTGGTAACAAGATTATAATAATATGTTATGGGGCATTGGTAAAGATTTAATAATATTCTAGGGTGTCAGTAAACAAATGTGTATTAAGCAATGTTATGGGGCATTGGTAAAGATTTAATAATATTCTGGGGTGTAAACAAACAAATATGTATTAAGCAATGTTATGGGACATTGGTAAAGATTTAATAATATTCTGGGGTGTCAGTAAACAAATATGTATTAAGCAATGTTATGGGGCATTGGTAAAGATTTAATAATATTCTAGGGTGTCAGTAAACAAATATGTATTAAGCAATGTTATGGGGCATTGGTAAAGATTTAATAATATTCTGGGGTGTCAGTAAACAAATATGTATTAAGCAATGTTATGGGGCATTGGTAAAGATTTAATAATATTCTAGGGGTGTCAGTAAACAAATATGTATTAAGCAATGTTATGGGGCATTGGTAAAGATTTAATAATATTCTAGGGTGTCAGTAAACAAATGTGTATTAAGCAATGTTATGGGGCATTGGTAAAGATTTAATAATATTCTGGGGTGTAAACAAACAAATATGTATTAAGCAATGTTATGGGACATTGGTAAAGATTTAATAATATTCTGGGGTGTCAGTAAACAAATATGTATTAAGCAATGTTATGGGGCATTGGTAAAGATTTAATAATATTCTAGGGTGTCAGTAAACAAATGTGTATTAAGCAATGTTATGGAGCATTAGTAAAGATTTAATAATATTCTGGGGGTCAGTCATGTAAACAAATGGGGCATTGGTAAAGATTTAATAATATTCTAAGTAAACAATGTGTATGGTTATGGGGCATTGGTAAAGATTTAATAATATTCTAGGGTGTCGTAAAATTTAATAATATTCTGGGGTGTATTAAGCAATGTTAACATTGGTAAAGATTTAATAATATTCTAGGGTGTCAGTAAACAAATATGTATTAAGCAATGTTATGGGGCATTGGTAAAGATTTAATAATATTCTAGGGTGTCAGTAAACAAATATGTATTAAGCAATGTTATGGGGCATTGGTAAAGATTTAATAATATTCTAGGGTGTCAGTAAACAAATATGTATTAACATTGGTAAAGATTTAATAATATTCTAGGGTGTCAGTAAACAAAAACAAGGGTGTCAGTAAACAATATGTATTAAACAAATATGTATTAAGCAATGTTATGGGACATTGGTAAAGATTTAATAATATTCTGGGGTGTAAACAAACAAATATGAAACAGTGTTGTGGGATGTTAGCAAGCATACTATTACTAAGATAATGTGCGATAAATACGTATTAAACACTGTGCTATGGGAAAACACATCTATGAAAGATCTCTCGCTGCTAATATGTCCGGTGGCCCTCTCACAAAACAATAATGCCAGACAGGAGGGCAATAAGTGCAGTTATGAATCTCTTGAACAATATTTGACTGAAGGTGCAGGTGCAGGTGCAGCAGATTCAGGCAGGGGCCCAAAGGGCCCAGGCACCTTCCTATTTTTGGTGAAACATATATTACAGAATACACAAAAATGCAAAGTATCCCATCCACCTATCAAGGAGCTTTAAATTCTATTTTCAAAAACTACAACTGGTTTTGTAACCCCTCTATTAAAAAAATCCTGGATCTGCACCTGAGGTGGCATATATCCATATATTAATGGGTGTGAAATGGATAAGTTATAGTCCCTATATGTTGTAGACAATTACATATTCAGTGGGTTTATTTTTAAAAATGTTTTTATGAAAAGTGTTTTGGGGGGAGCACTCAATATAGCATTGGGCTAATTGGTGGCAGCATCTATCTTATCTAGACCCAAGTGCCAAATTAATCAAATATTACACAACCGATGGCTGTAGTTTAAAATGTGTTGACGAGTTGTTAAATATTCATTTCCTATAGTAATCAGTGCTATGACCTTTATCTGTTCTGTCTGCAGGGAAACTGCATATAAAAGACATCTTTCTGAAAACTTAAAAATCAGTCATGTCAGATTTATCTCCCTCCCACTGTACAGTGTGCTACAATTTCCATGTCCGATACATGATATCCAGGCCATTTCATATACATGATATCCAGCCCATTCATATACATGATACCTAGGCCATTTCATATACCTGATATCCAGGCCATTTGATATACCTGATATCCAGGCCACTTCATATACCTGATATTCAGGCCATTTCATATACATGATATCCAGGCCATTTCATATACATGATATCCAGGCCATTTCATATACATGATACCCAGGACATTTCACAAAAATGTTTATTTGCAAATCCACATAATTGTAAAATGTATGAAAATTGCAGAGACCAAAAGCTGTAAAGATACAGCACTATAGGTCTAGGAACAATGACTAAATTACACATGTTTGAATCATTGTTTTAGTTTTAACATTATTTGCAATAAACGGTGTGTTCTGGATGGGACAGAAATAAGACTCTTGTGTGAAATGGTCCATCCACTGATTAAACAATGTGCTGGGGTGTCAGTAAATTAATATTAAACAATGTGCTGGGGTGTTAGTAAATTAATATTAAACAATATGCTGGGGTGTCAGTAAATGAATATTAAACAATATGCTGGGGTGTCGGTAAATTAATATTAAACAATGTGCTGAGGTGTCAGTAAATTAATATTAAACAATGTGCTGAGGTGTCAGTAAATTAATATTAAACAATGTGCTGGATTGTCAGTAAATTGATATTAAACAATGTGCTGGGGTGTCAGTAAATGAATATTAAACAATGTGCTGAGGTGTCAGTAAATGAATATTAAACAATGTGCTGGGGTGTCAGTAAACAAACATTTAATAATATTCTGGGGTATCAATAAATGAATATTAAACAATGTGCTGAGGTGTCAGTAAACAAATATTAAACAATGTGCTGGGGTATCAGTAAATGAATATTAAACAATGTGCTGGGGTATCAGTAAGCAAATTTTAAACAACGTGCTGGGGTATCAGTAAATGAATATTAAACAATGTGCTGAGGTGTCAGTAAATAAATATTAAACAACGTGCTGGGGTATCAGTAAATGAATATTAAACAATGTGCTGGGATGTCAGTAAATAGTTACTAAACAATGTGCTGGGGTATCAGTAAACAAATATTAAACAATGTGCTGGGGCGTCAGTAAACAAATATTAAACAACGTGCTTGGGTATCAGTAAATGAATATTAAACAATGTGCTGAGGTGTCAGTAAATAAATATTAAACAATGTGCTGGGGTGTCAGTAAACAAATATTAAACAATGTGCTGAGGTGTCAGTAAACAAATATTAAACAATGTGCTGGGGTGTCAATAAATACATATTAAACAATGTGCTGGGGTGTCAGTAAATACATATTAAACATTGTGCTGGGGTGTCAATAAATACATATTAAACAATGTGCTGGGGTGTCAATAAATGAATATTAAACATTGTGCTGAGGTGTCAGTAAATGAATATTAAACATTGTGCTGGGGTGTCAATAAATACATATTAAACAATGTGCTGGGGTGTCAGTAAATGAGTATCTAACATTGTGCTGGGGTGTCAATAAATACATATTAAACAATGTGCTGGGGTGTCAGTAAATGAATATTAAACATTGTGCTGGGGTGTCAATAAATAAATATTAAACAATGTGTTGGGGTGTCAGTAAATGAATATTAAACAATGTGCTGGGGTGTCAATAAATACATATTAAACAATCTGCTGTGATGTCAGTAAATGAATATTAAACATTGTGCTGGGGTGTCAATAAATAAATATTAAACAATGTGTTGGGGTGTCAGTAAATGAATATTAAACAATGTGCTGGGGTGTCAATAAATACATATTAAACAATCTGCTGTGATGTCAGTAAATGAATATTAAACATTGTGCTGGGGTGTCAATAAATAAATATTAAACAATGTGTTGGGGTGTCAGTAAATGAATATTAAACAATGTGCTGGGGTGTCAATAAATACATATTAAACAATCTGCTGTGATGTCAGTAAATGAATATTAAACATTGTGCTGGGGTGTCAATAAATACATATTAAACATTGTGCTGGGATATCAATAAATACATATTAAACAATGTGCTGGGGTGTCAATAAATACATATTAAACAATGTGCTGGGGTGTCAATAAATACATGTTAAACATTGTGCTGGGGTATCAATGAATACATATTAAACATTGTGCTGGGGTGTCAATAAATACATATTAAACAATGTGCTGGGGTATCAATAAATACATATTAAACATTGTGCTGGGGTGTCAGTAAATACATATTAAACAATGTGCTGGGGTGTCAGTAAATACATATTAAACATTGTGCTGGGGTGTCAGTCAATACACATTAAACATTGTGCTGGGGTGTCAATAAATACATATTAAACATTGTGCTGGGGTGTCAGTAAATACACATTAAACAATGCTGGGGTGTCAGAAAATACATTAAACATTGTGCTGGGGTGTCAATAAATACATATTAAACATTGTGCTGGGGTGTCAATAAATACATATTAAACAATGTGCTGAGGTGTCAGTAAATGAATATTACACAGTCCTGGGGTGTCAATAAATACATATTAAACAATGTGCTGGGGTGTTGGTAAATGAATATTACACAAAGTGCTGGGGTGTTGGTAAATGAATATTACACAAAGTGCTGGGGTGTTGGTAAATATTCTGAGGTGTAAATAAACATATAAAACAATGTAATGGGATGTTAGCATACTTACAGTATTATTTAATGTGCAGTAAATACATATTAAACAATGTGCTGGGGTGTCAGTAAACAAATATGTGCTTCCTTTTTTAAAAATTATTTTTGATAACTTCATTTCCCCGAGTGTAAAACAGATCAAACTATGTTTTATTAATGTGCCGTGGTGTCCGATATTGTGGTTTATAACATAACTAATGATCAAAATACAACTTATGGTCATACTTAAGTTGAAGCACACTGTTGTGGACAAATATGACTGGTTTCATTATATCAGCAGCAAGAAATCTTTCATATGCATTTTTGGGGCGGGACGTAGCTGAGTGGTACAGCGCTCTGGGATCGATTCCCGTCGGTGGGTCCATTGGGCTATTTCTCGTTCCAGCCAGTACCGCACAACTGATGTAACAAAGGCTGTTGTATGTACTATCCTGTCTGTTGGAGGGTGCCTATAAAAGATCCCATGCTACTAATCAAAAAGAGTAGCCCATGAAGTCCTTGACCATATGTCCGACGCCATATAACCATAAATAAAATGTGTGTCGTTAAATAAAACATTTTCTTCCTTCCTTCATATGCATTTTTCTCCCACAGACAAAGATGCACTACTAACTTGAAAATATTACTTTATTCTCACATTTATTAAAAACCATTATTCTCATTATTTAATCTCACATTACTAATAAACGGCACTGTACTAATAAACTAATCTTTCAGATGATTCAGCCGATGCATACACACAAAATGTATCGGCCCCTGCACTTCCCAGCCGGCCACCTCCAAATCGGGACCGGTCCTCCCCCAGAACACCACCCAAACCCTCCCAGTCTGCCGTGAAGGAGAATCAACCAATCAAAATATCTCAGCGGAATCCACCCGACAGGTTTGAAAATTCCAAGCCGGCGTCCGCTTTCAGCAAAAGTGTGGTGAAGAGTAAGTTTTTGTTTAATTATTATTATTATTATTATTATTTTTTTTTTTTTATAGTTTTTTTTTTTTTGGGGGGGGGGGGGGTATGTTTGAAGATTGTGTGATGTAATAGCAATGTAGTAAACATGAGTATATTGCACTATGGCTTCATCTGTAAGACAATTTCTCATCACAGCCAGTGCACCATGACCATGGTGTATCACAGGCCGTGGTATGTGATATCCTGTCTGGAATGGTGCATATAAAAGATCCCATGCTACTAATAGAAAATTGTAGCGAGTTTCCTTTCTAAGACTATATATCAAAATTACCAAATGTTTGACATCCAGTAACTGATAATTAATGTGCTCTAGTGGTGTCGTTAAACAAAACAAATTTCTTCTTCATCTGTAAGACACTACAATTCTGTCAAGCATACCGATAGTATGCATTGGTCAATGCTGAGGAGATTCTCTGTTTTACACTGGCAATAGTGCAATATTAATAGAATCAATCACCGTTGAGAGGTATAGATACGGCAATTCCAACCCAAGGGACAAAATGTTTACTTACAAAACAAATTTGTCCCTCGGGTTGGAATTGCCTTGTCTATACCTCACAACGGTGATTGATCCTTTGTCTTGCCCATTTAATTACAGTAACAAAAGCTTTAATTTTGTAAGCTATGGTTTGTTTATTGTAGAACAATTCATAAACATTTCACCTACAAATAAATTTACCAATAAATATAAAGTTGAAAATATTAATTTGTTTAAATATTTTTAAAACAATGATACAACGTTAAATGGCAAACAGAATTCTGAAAAACATGAGTTATGACGTCAATCATCGTAAAACATGAGATATGACGTCAATCGTCGTAAAACATGAGTTATGACATCAATCGTCGTAAAACATGAGTTATGACATCAATCGTCGTAAAACATGAGTTATGACATCAATCGTGGTAAAAAATGAGTTATGACGTCACATGTATGTAGAAATCATCTAGCCCTCGGGTCGGACAGATTTATTTAGCCCTAGGGTCAGACAGAGTTTTCTAGCACCGTGAAATAGCTGGATAATCCTGTCCAGTGGGCAAGAACATGATTTATGAGTTCACAAAACCATGGAGCAGTACAATAAGATCTCAGACGGAATTACACTGATGTAACATTAACCAGTCAAAAGTCATGTAGAATAATGCATGAGGTAATAAAGGTAATTATTGGAAGTGTTTGGCATCTATATCACGTTTATTTCTCATTCCAGCCAGTGCACCATGACTGGTATATCAAAGGCCATGGTATGTGCTATCCTGTCTGGGATGGTGCATATTTATATCTTTTATAAAAGATCTCTTGCTACTAATAAAAAAATGTAGCAGATTTCCTCTCTATGACTGAAAATTACCAAATATTTGACATCCAATAGCCGATGATTAATAAAACATCAATGTGCTCTAGTGGTGTCATTAAACAAAAACAAACAAACTATATCACACAGAAACTTGCTTCATTAAGGAATATGGATTAGTGTGTTTGTAGTGACCCAAACTGTGGTTGAGTCAAGATTTAAAAGCAAAACTAGGCATATGATGTTTGTGAAAATATTCCTGAATGACCGTTCTCAACTTGTTTCGATGTCTGCACTTAAAGGTAGTGTCAACTCAAACAAGAGCCTTATGTGTTGGAAAGATGCATACCTGGACCACCAACACATACTGACACTTTAGCAAATGAAAAACGCGTAATTTTAGAGTTAATATAAAAAAACATGATTATTACTGCTAACTGGGGGCAGCCATTTTGTTTCTTTTCTGTGACATCCGGTGGGATAGCTTGGGGTGAAGTGACATCAGCTCCTGACCATCTCCTGTATGTACAGTGTAAACAAAAGCAGTAATTTTCGACAAGACGCTTCTCTTTGATCAACCTGACTTGTAAAACAGCGTAAATGACATAATAATATACTAAACTATTTAACTAAATATATTTCAAGTTGCATTAAGGGAACAAAATGGGGTTATAGTATTTTTCTCTGTTAAATAATCCAAAGAAAAAATGTACACTATTAGGCCTATTGATATGCTACGTTGGAGCAAAAATGACAACCCACGATACCCAAGTGATAATTTTCTTTTCTTTGGGACTACGTTATTGGTCAGTTCTGTGGTTTTAGATGGAAAAGTCTGCTTAATCAATAGTTTTACAGAACTATTTACTGTAATAAACCATGTCCATTACCATTTTAGGGGCGACAGGTAATATTCCACAATACCGGTATGTATTTTTGTGTCTAGACAGCATCAATTAATTGGCTCATCTGGTTACCAATCAAATACACACCTGCCAATCAGGAATCACAGGTAGAAGCAACTAACAGCATAGACCAATTAACTAAGAAAACACTCCGTGTAACATTTCAGTACGTAGGTTAATGCATGGACAAAACATTGTTAATTATTTCGACTTGTTGTGTAGCCACTGACAATGGTATTTTATTTTGTATTGAAAAATAATATACCAGTATATAGTGCTGGATATACTTATTGCTGGCTTACTGGGATGTATATTATTACAGAAAATTGCAATTTATGACTATATATCATCCCGCAAAAATTTGGTAGATTGTGTTTATCTAGTTCTAAGGCTCATTCCTGACATTACGCGTTAAATATTACGTAACCACCAGCTTGCCAGAGGGCGTACTCACTGAGATGGTACAAAATGGCTGTGCCCATTATATATAATAGCCGTCACATTTAACCATTTTATTAATTAACTATACGATTATACTTGTTGATATTAAGCAATAAAGTGCATTATATATCGTTGAATATGCATACCAGGCCAACTGCCTTAATTGTCCTCTCCTTTAACTAATCTGTCAGTCAGTCTAGCCAACCAAATGTGGCTGGTTGACTTTGATGGTGGTTCTAGAACTGTATAATATTATGACAAGATATCACTACCGTAAATCTTTGAATAAAAAAGTAGGCTTCTATTGTAATTTTATTATTTTATTTGTTTACGCTCTGATACCCAGCCTCTGTTCAAGTGATCTTCCAATGTAGGCTTTCAAGCCTTTTTGAATGTGTGGCAACCTCTTACCTCACAGGAGAAAAAAAAAAATTGTTTCTCATTTCCTGTTGTTCTCGCCATGTAGTAATAAGCTTTTGACGTCATGCAACATAAGTCACGAGTATAACATGCTCAAAGCTATAATAGGAAACAGACTTCTATTCAATGCAGGCCTTTATTTTTTTGTGAAGTTCTAAGACCAGGGTTCCATTCCACGAAGCAATCTTAGCACTAAGATCACCTTAAGTTCATAAGGCCCATATTTTCAAAGCTATCTTAGTGATACAAGATCGCACAACCATCGATCACTATGACATCACTACAGCACATGCCATAGTGATGTCATAGCTTATAATGGTTTTACGATTTTGAAGCGCTAAGATAGCTTTGAAAATAAGGGCCCAGATCTCTAACCGAGGCTGGTTAGATATTTTCGAAGCTACTTTAGCGCTATAGTATAATAAAGCTGCCGTAAGCTATGATGTCCCACGTTGCATGCCATAGCCTACAATGGTTTTATGATATTTTAGTGGCAAGCTTTAAAAATCTGGGCCGAGGTATTTAGGGTACATTGTTTACATACATGACAACTCAGTGTTCATGTACTGATACAGAAAGAGTGAGCCACACCTCAGCATTCAGCGAGTCTCCGATAGAACCCAGTGAGCACAGACTGTACCAGCGTAATCGCTCCATCTACAGGAAAGAAAGTCTGCTGAGTATGAGAGCATACACTCAAACCTAATTAACACCTTGTATAACAATTAATGGAATTAATTTTGCACTCAAACCTATGTATAATGGACACCTTGTGTTATGACCTCAATGAACACCTTGTATAACAACTACTGAAAAGTCATTTTACAGTTGAACCTAGCTATTATGGACATCTTATATAACAGCAACTTGGGACTCGTTGTACACTCAAACCTCTGTATAATGAACATCATGTATAACGGCCATAATTAACAACTTATTTAACAACTACTGGAAAGTAATTTTACATGAACCTATCTATAATGGACACCTTTTATAACAACTTCTTGGAACTAATTTTACACGCAAACCTCTGCATACTGGACACCTGTAATACACACGAGATACCACCATATTTAACAACTGCTTGGAACTGATTTTACACTCAAACCTCTGCATACTGGACACCTGTAATACACACGAGATACCACCATATTTAACAACTGCTTGGAACTGATTTTACAATGAAACCTCTGTATAACGGACACCAGGGCTAAAAAAGCCATGTTGCCAAATACAAGTGAACATTCTGATGGATGAGTTAAACAATATAATCACTAGTTGATTGTTTCCGATTAAACAAATAAAGCATTTACTTTTACTTTGGTTTTTACTTTGGTTGGGTGTTGGAGAGGTGCAGGGGGACAGCCCTATGCCCCCCCCCCCCCATACCCCAACTCTAAAGATTAAGCATTCCTCCAATCAAAAGTCTAAATAATATATACATGTACTTCCCCTCCCCCATTGCCTGTGTGTAGGCTAATAGACTAGTAGATATTCTGCTAGACTATGAAGTTTTTCGCTGGTTCTCATCTATTAGGCCAGACAGATATTTTTTCAGTTCAACATTCCTGTAACACCTAGTATAATTGTTCAGTAGCTAAAACATTGTACAGTGGCATAGCATGGGTTGCCAGCGCCCGGAGGAAGGCAAGTATTGAATCAGTGGCGTAGCGTGGGTTGCCAGCGCCCGGAGGAAGGCAAGTATTGAATCAGTGGCGTAGCGTGGGTTGCCAGCGCCCGGAGGAAGGCAAGTATTGAATCAGTGGCGTAGCGTGGGTTGCCAGCGCCCGGAGGAAGGCAAGTATTGAATCAGTGGCGTAGCGTGGGTTGCCAGCGCCCGGAGGAAGGCAAGTATTGAATCAGTGGCGTAGCGTGGGTTGCCAGCGCCCGGAGGAAGGCAAGTATTGAATCAGTGGCGTAGCGTGGGTTGCCAGCGCCCGGAGGAAGGCGAGTATTGAACCACTAACCAGTGGACCGTTAGCACTCCCCGAGTTCCTTCTACCAGTCCAGAATGTTGCACCCACGGCGACTGCCCCAGTGGCCCCGTCACTGACCTTGTATAACTACTTGTTGGTAGAAGACACCAAATTTAACACCCTGTTTATATAAATGTCACTTACAATATAGCAAGACCTGCCATAATGGGCACCTTTTATAACAACCAATCAATAAAGGGCAGTAATTTATCTTGAAAGGACATAAAATCAATGTTTATACACCAATATATTGTTATGAGAAACAATGTTTGCATAGGCAGGGCTCACACTGGAAAGCATTTAGTTGTTAGCCGATTTTCAGATATGTCGAGAATTTTCTTTGAAAATATTAAACAGTGGTTACTTAAACAAAATTTTGTTAGCCAAATACTAAATACTGTAGCCACTTTCTGTACACATTATCAAATGGCTAATCTGGCAATGGTCAGCAGGGCTAGCTCTGAGTGTGCAAAACATTTCACCAAATTATGTTCATAAATGCAAAATTTTCAAGCAAATATCAGTTATTGCATTAATTTTTTTTCGCCAAATTAAAATAAAATTCGCCAATTGTTCCTAAAATTTGCAATTGGCAAGTGGCAGAGCTAGCCCTGGGTAGGGTGAGTAATTGGAAAGTTTTTTTTATATTAAAATGAGAATGGTAGGCAGGGGTGATAGATGAGACAGATGAATGAAAGGGAAAGATTCTGCTGACTCGCTGGAATCAAATAATGATTACAGTGTCTCCCACCCCAATGTGATTCTGGAACAGCCCTCATGTTATTTACATGCTTATTAATGAATATCTACATGCAGATGCATGCCACAGAAAAATTGCATGAATGATAACATTTTTCTTCTTTTCTGAAATTAAACTATTAATTACGGTATTCTGTTTTCTAGAATCAAACTATTAATTATTCTGTTTTCTAGAATCAAACTATTAATTATTCTGTTTTCTGGAATCAAACTATTAATTATTCTGTTTTCTGGAATCAAACTATTATTTATTCTGTTTCTAGAATCAAACTTATTTATTCTGTTTTCTAGAATCAAACTTATATTTATTCTGTTTTCTAGAATCAAACTATTTATTCTGTTTTCTAAAATCGAATAATTATTTATTCTGTTTTGTAGAATCAAATTACTTGTGCTGTTTATGTAATCACTCTTTTATTTATGATCTTTTTCAGAATCAAACTTATTTAGTATGCCATTATAATTATGTATCTTGAATAAAACTTATTTATTATGTTTTCTAGAATTAAATTCCTATTTTTCTGTCAGTCTTATTTATGTAATTTTCTGGTACCCAGACTCTTATTTAGGCCTAAAAAAATATGTATGTTTCCGGTTTCCTGACCTACCCTAATTTAATGTAGCAACCCTAAAAATATTTGAAGCCAAAACAAAGTAACAATTTTATTACTATTTTTAAAAGTCATGATCCCTGATTTTTTTGCAAACTAGATTTAGAAGACCTCAGCCAATTTACGGTTTATCAGTTTGATTCGATTTTAAAAAGAATTAAAGAAAGAAAAGCTTCCTACCTACACCTGAAACACACATTTTAGTTTTTTTAGGCCTTATGCTATTTTCTATAATCATACTCTTTATTTATGCATGTATGCTGGGTTTTTTAGTATCATACTTTCAATAATGTTGTTTTCCAGTATGAAATTCTTAATAATGCTGTTTTCCAGTTTGAAACTCTTAATAATGCTGTTTTCTAGAATCAAACTCTTAATAATGCTGTTTTCTAGAATCAAAAGACCCCAAAGAGAAGACACGAGAAGATGAACTCCATGAAGAGTTGAGAATGAAGGTTGCTCACGGTCCACAGACAAAGGTTTCCTACCGCCCGGTTTACATCACGGAACACTCCACGCCGGAGGAGGTCCATGAGTGGCTGCTGTCCAAGAACTTGTCTCCATTGTAAGTGATTGATCGATACCCATCAGTGGGCCCGTTGAGCTATTTCTTGTTCCAGCCAGTGCTTCACAGCTGGTATAACAAAGGTTGTGGTATGTACTATCCTGTCTGTTGGATGTGCATATAAAAGATCTCTTTCTGCTAATGGAAAAAGAGTAGCCCACAAAGTGGTGACAGTGGGTTTCCTCTCTCAATATCTGTGTGGTCCTTAACCATATGTCTGACGCCATATAACCATAAATAAAATGTGTTGAGTGCGTCGTTAAATAAAACATTTCCTTCCTTCCCTCCTTCCATTGTAAGTGTTGGGCCATTTCTTCTTCCAGCCAGTGCACCACGACTGGTACCTGTACTGTATTTTACCAGGAATATAAGCCCAAGGGGGCCAAGACAGTTCATTTGTAGCTTTGTTCGGGGTGGTATTATTTCCAGCTAGTGCACCACGACTGGTACCTGTACTGTATTTTACCAGGAATACGCCCAGGGGGTCAAGACAACTCATTTGTAGCTTTGTTTGGGGTGGGATTATTTCCAGACATGGGGCCAGTTTTGTTAAAAAAAATTGCAAAATTCACTAATGAGTAAAAGAATGGGAAAATTATTAATAAATAAATTAACAAAAGTGGTAATAAATTTCATTTTAAACATTTAAAGAATATCATTTTTTAATTTATTTTACAACATTGTATATGTATATCACATGCTGTGGTATGTGCTGTCCTGTCTGTGGGATGGTGCATATAAAAGATCCCTTGCTGCTAATGGAAAAATGTAGTGGTTTTCCTCTCTATAGCTAGATTCGTACTTCTCCGCCGACTCTTGTTGGCAAGTAGTTGACTCGTCCAGTTCTGCTTCTGTTCAAACCTAATCAGTAAAGTCAGTGTGGTTTTAACACAGTTCATATTATATTTTGGTATACGTTCGTTCAATGCTTTTTCATTTACAATGCATCGACTGTTTCGCATGAGGTCGGCAATCAAAGTATGAATTGGCCTTAAGACCATATGACAAAACTACCAAATGTTTTTGATGTCCAGTAGCTGATGATTAATAAACCAGTGTGCTCTAGTGGTATTGTTAAACAAACAAATTGTCTCCATTGTAAGTGTTAGAGTGTGGGACATAGTGCTGTCCAGGCAACCCTGTCAATGGCCATGGCAAAAATATATCATGGAAAAATAGTCATCACAGCATTTTCCACGGCAATTTTATTGTTAATGGGTGAAATAAGTGTTTAATTTTTCAGTATTACAAAAAATACATAAGTACTTGAGAAAAATGAAGTGACATAGAAATAATAAATGCTGTGGAAAATTGAAAACACTGCGGCACTCTTCATAACATTGCCAACTGCCATGGTCGCTAGGGCAGTGAAACACTAAAACTAATGCCATTATACTCTATACAGTGGCAAATCCAGAAAATCCATTTAGGGGGGCCCCAATGACATGAGGTGGAATGCCAAGGGATCTTTGGGGGAAGTTTGGAGGGGGATTGTAAAAAAATTAAAATTAATATATAATAAAGTTATAACTATCGCAAAATTTAGGGTGGTCGGGCCCCTGAAGCCCCCCAAGATCCACCTCTGATATAATTGTTGAATGTGACCTTCACAAAACCCCATGCCTCTAGACACCACCCTCCCAATCCTAACTTACATGTTTCTGAATCTCCTTAGATGTGCCTTGTTGCCCCCTTTGCTTAGTATTCCAATAAATAAGTTCCAATTACAGTGAGACCTCGATAATCTGGACAGTATGTTTTTTCCTAAACATGTCAGGTTTAACGAATTCCGCAGTACGGAATCATATCTGAATAGTTTTCATTATTCCAAATATTGGCAAAGATCTCATCACTTTCATTCTCACAAATGTTTTCAGTTTGTGTATCTGTTAGCACTCTGGCTAATAAATACTAAGTTTATTTTATCACAATTTTCAGCTGTGTTCAGACATTTGAAGGGTACAGTGGCCATGACATGTTTCATCTAGTCCGGAAGGAAATGGATCGTTTGATTGGTCGAGAAATGGCAGCCAAGCTGGAGAGTCATTTGACAGTTCAGAAAAACATGTGTGGTGTAAGTAAATAAGTGTTACCTGTGGCTTGGAAACAGGCAGAAAAACATGTGTGGTGTAAGTAAATAAGTGTTACCTGTGGCTTGGAAACAGGCAGAAAAACATGTGTGGTGTAAGTAAATAAGTGTTACCTGTGGCTTGGAAACAGGTCGGAAATCATGTGTGGTGTAAGTAAATAAGTGTTACCTGTGGCTTGGAAACAGGTCGGAAATCATGTGTGGTGTAAGTAAATAAGTGTTACCTGTGGCTTGGAAACAGGTCGGAAATCATGTGTGGTGTAAGTAAATAAGTGTTACCTGTGGCTTGGAAACAGGTCGGAAATCATGTGTGGTGTAAGTAAATAAGTGTTACCTGTGGCTTGGAAACAGGTCGGAAATCATGTGTGGTGTAAGTAAATAAGTGTTACCTGTGGCTTGGAAACAGGTCGGAAATCATGTGTGGTGTAAGTAAATAAGTGTTACCTGTGGCTTGGAAACAGGTCGGAAATCATGTGTGGTGTAAGTAAATAAGTGTTACCTGTGGCTTGGAAACAGGTCGGAAATCGTTCCAATCAGTGAAGGATACATTTAATTTTCTAAATTCATCAATATTAATATACACTTGGGATACTAGTTTTATACTTCTTCAGATTTAAACTTTAAAACATATACAGTGAAACCCCTGTAAACTGGACACCCTTGGGATCCAGAAAAATGTCTGGTTATAAGAGGGATTCTTTTTAAAAAGAGAATCTGTAAAATGTCCAGTTTTGAGGAAAGTCCAGTTTACAGAGGATCTGGTTTTCAGAGTATTTAGAAAATAAATACCGTGAATTTACTTCTTTTAGCAGGAGGCTGTGGTAATGATTTGGTTGAATCCGTGGAAGACTGCCTTATAGATAATACATGTTAATATACTTTTGAATACTGTAGGTGCCTTCTTTAAATGTTGCATCCCATCCCTAGAACATTTTGCAACCAACCCTGTTTAAAGTATGAACTGAGAATATTTTCACAAAAAATACAGATCACATTATAGTACAAAATTTATAAATGATGTATAGTATGTATAGAATAATTTGCTAATTTCATACCTCTGTATGGAATAATTTGCTAATTTCATACCTTCATACCTCTGTATAGAATAATTTGCTAATTTCATACCTTCATACCTCTGTATAGAATAATTTGCTAATTTCATACCTTCATACCTCTGTATAGAATAATTTGCTAATTTCATACCTTCATACCTCTGTATAGAATAATTTGCTAATTTCATACCTTCATACCTCTGTATAGAATAATTTGCTAATTTCATACCTCTGTATAGAATAATTTGCTAATTATATACATTGTATACCTCTGTATAGAATAATTTGCTAATTTTATACATTCTGTTACCAGTTTGGTACTGTAGGAGGCTCAGAACTGCGAGCTATTCTGCAGCGCAGGAAGGAGCATGCGGACTGGGGGAGTGAGGAGGAGGCTCACATGGGACACCCACCTGATTTCCGACCAATCACGCCACAGCATACTTTAGACAGCAGTGATGGTTCAGAAGGTATGTTCCAATCTTGTGAATTGGGTAAATTAAAAAGTTAAAATTTGTTTTCTTTAACAACACCACCAAAGCACCTTTCTGAATCAAACTCTCGTGGACATGGTCAGCAGTGTCACCAGACCTCAATCCTATAGAACATCTAGTGGATGAACCTGGTAGAAGAGTTCACATGCAAAATCCTCAGCTGCTAAATATTCAACAGCTGCAGGCCCTTGAACAGGAGTGAACAATATGTCAGTTAAGCTGGTGAACAGACTTATTGAGTCTATGAGATGACAACATTTTTTTTGTTGAGTATAGGGTGTATACTACCAAATTAAATCCCATAGACGACAATAGTAACATATGGCTAAAACTCCTACCTGCAACGTATCAACCGACATAAACGCCACGGATATAAATACTACCACCCCTTACACTTAAAGTGAATCAGAAAAAAATGGGGGTCAAGCTGCTCGTTTCTGAGATAACGGGTAGCGTCTATGACTACCCTAGTTTTGCACAAAATTTGAGTACTTTTTTTTACAGGTACCCCATACATGTTTCAAGCACAAGGCTACTTGACACATTGGTACTAGATGAAATAAAATTGCACATTTATTTTACCCAGATGAAACTATTATTTTTTACAACCAACACACTCACATTTATAACCAATCACAGGACTTGTGGTGTTCACTTCTCTATCAAACGTTCGGTGCACCTCGAACTTTGACCCAGCCGGAAGTTATTTGGTATAGTACTACCTATACTGATAACATACATTTTTCAAAAAGTGTCCAGCTATGTGTCTTTATGACAACCAGGATCTGGTGTATTCTGACATAAACTGACAACCTCACTGAAACTGTTGTTTCTACAGTGCAACCTAATATAATGTACACCTCAAAAAGCATATATATTGCATATAGTTTTGTACAAATGCAATATGTCATATTAAACAACAAAATGTTTTAAAATAAAACTCCTGAAGATATTTACTTTCAGTTGAGTGTGTGTACTCAGGTATATATGTAGAGACAACAAAGATAGTCAGAGTACCTCTACCCCTTTAAAGAATTCCATTAAAACACATGCACTTGATTGACCCCTAGATTATGAAGACCTTAACAGGCACATCAAAGAAATATCAGTATTAAAAAAATACACTGTCTGAGGAAGGAAACACAAACATGACTGTACCTGTATGAAGTAATGACTTAATGTCCTGAACATTAGTGTTGGGAGGAAATCCTGTATGCTGGGTGTGGGTGTCTTCAAGTTACCAGGTGTGGGAATTTCAAATCCATCGGCCATGCTGATTTTCATAATGAACCATCAAAACCATTGGCAGCCACCAATATTCCTGACTATATTTTATTTATAACCTACTGTAGTTGGAGGTTTTAATAGTTGTGATATCTGGAATAATCATGCAGCTTTAACACATTTATTTTTGATTAATTACTGAAAAAAACTATTTTTAAATGACAAAATTACCCGAACATCTATTTTCTTGCATTATTTTCTAATCCGGATGAATACAATATGTACATTAGATGTATTCCTACAATCTGTAATCCAGCATTTTATTTAGCTAGTAACATTAGGTAATACAGCTTTAACAATAAAATAAATTATCAACTTAATCCAAGGCAGATAATCAAATCTGAAAAAATTGGTTCTGAATCTAGTATAAACTCAAAATGCTTTTCATGAGAGCTAACTAAGTGATTATTAAGGGAAAAAAATGATCTGGAGATCTAAGTATATGTTTAACAACCTTATTGTTATGTACAAATAAGAACAGAAGGCACAATAGTGACAACAAATTTAATTATGTTTTTGGTAAAGTTTTTCTTCACATTTACTTTAAATTTTGCATAAAACTACAAATGTGTCTAAAATATAACTTAGCACCCTATAAATATGTCAAAATGACAATAAAAATCAACTTCTTTACAAATTTGAGTTTTCAGAATTTCATACATACAAAATTAACAATGTTAATGGAAACTAAAGACATTAACCCACTACTGGCACATGCTATTTTTAATATAAAAATAAATTGCTATTAAAATCTTAGTTCAGGTTGCCTATATATAATACCATATTTAAGAGCAGTTGTATATGGCAAGTCAAGTACCATGTAAAAAGAAATTATTGAAATCTTTACAGTATGAATTATAGGCCAAAACCAACTTTTCTTCAGTGCTAACTTTGATTCAAACTCCATTCAGAGCCATGTACAGAGATTATTGTCAAGGTCAAGGTCATTGTGAACTTGCATGATCGAGTGATGGCTAATTAATCAACCAGTATAGTTTAATTAAATAAAATGACAAAATCATACTATTTTTTATTATGCACTGAATATGTGCTATAGGGTGTATACTACCAAATCAAATCCCATAGACGACAATAGTAACATATACGGCTAAAACTCCTACCTGCAACGTATCAACCGACATAAACGCCACGGATATAAATACTACCACCCCTTACACTTAAAGTGAATCAGAAAAAAATGGGGGTCAAGCTGCTCGTTTCTGAGATAACGGGTAGCGTCTATGACTACCCTAGTTTCGCACAAAATTTGAGTACTTTTTTTTACAGGTACCCCATACATGTTTCAAGCACAAGGCTACTTGACACATTGGTACTAGATGAAATAAAATTGCACATTTATTTTACCCAGATGAAACTATTATTTTTTACAACCAACACACTCACATTTATAACCAATCACAGGACTTGTGGTGTTCACTTCTCTATCAAAAGTTTGGTGCACCTCGAACTTTGACCCAGCCGGAAGTTATTTGGTATAGTACTACCTATATATACACAGTATATATGAAATTGCTGAATGGACCCTATAATGTGTTTCTATCACATGGCACTTGTGTATGTTAAAACAAAGATATTCTATGTTTTAGATTCTGCTGATCATCTAGCTGACACGGGAAAAACCCTACGTGACCTACTTATTCGACAGCGCAAGAGGATTATGGGAAACAATGTGTTTGATCAATCTCCAGATTATAATTACTAGATTCAGTTTGTTTTCCACAGTATTATTTTACACACATGGAACTGAAAACTTTATTGCTACCCGTAATATTAATTGCCATTCACACTAGTAATAAACATTTTATGGATTTTATTTGAACTTTAAACAAATTTCCCAAACTTTTTTTTATAAGCTTTTAAGGTAGTGAATGAACATTAATTTAATGACCAATGGCTAGAATGGGAGATCATTCACGTTGGTGTAAATTGAAGAGAAAACAAATCTACACAAACTGAGGCATAGTAAATTTCCAGGTATGATCTTGGTAATGAATAACAGTTTTGAAAGTGCCATGTCTATATTCCAAAGATCTGCTACCCCAAAGGTTTTAATCTAGATTGAATATATAGATGTTGTATATACAATATTTACAATAAATAGTCCAAACCATGCCCTATTGCATAAATACAAAGAACAATAAAATTGCCATAAACTGGAGGACAACATTTATGACATACATTATTGACAGATGTATAGTGGCCAGTCACTGGAATACATGTAGCTTTAGGAATAGCAAGATGTTCCCATTTTGAAAACAACAAACAATAATGTATAGGTAAAGTTTACTTATGTTTAAGATGTTTACCAAATCACAAAATGTGTATTAAAACTGAATTTATTAAATATAATTAACAGATTTTAATTTTTTTTAAAAACCAGGAAAATTAAAAATCACACTTCAGAAAAATGTCTAGGGGAAAATCACACTCCTCAGAATAAATGGAGTTAGAGGGGAATGTGTGGTTAGTTCACCCCTCAATTTAAATTTGAGGGCACAATCATGTTTCACCCCTCATTAACGAAGGTGTGAATTCATGTACTTAAAACACACCTAATTCTAAACAATACATATTTAATGAGCCTAATTAACATTCTATAAGCATAATTAAAATATTTAATGAAAATTATGTTGTTATATTATGTTTAGATAAAATGATAATTGATGTTCAAATTAATCCCTAAAATACTTAACAATAAAAAATGTTCTAATACATATTTTTTTTTAGAATGAGGGGCTAAAATGAAGTGGCTTCTTTTTTGTTATTATAATACATATAATTTGTTTTAAAGTATGGTATTGATAGAACATTTGATGTGGTTACATTGAAATGGTTCAACCATGGGGTTTTTTGTTGTTGTTTTTAGCTTTTTATCTGATTTTAACTCCTTGATTTGATTTTTTTTGCATAAAATAATTCTTACAGTGTTGACTGAATTTGATCTGAAATGCTGAAATATGATCTTTATTTATCTATTGTAGTTTTCAGCTTTTCAAAGATCAATTCAGCTTTTACTTTTTAATGTGCAAATGCCAAGAAAACAGTCTAGCAATGAAGATCACTTCAAAGAGGCTGTTGACAATGTTTACAGCCCTGTTGGAGAGAACACTGTGATATATCCCATTTGTGTGATATTGTTTTAATTATGTCTGATTGGCTGCTCCAGTGAAATACCAACATATTATAATCCAATGAAATCAGCACTGCTGAAACCCTGTGATGTATGTAGAGAATAACAGGTTAATCACATATGTTAGAATTATTGGGTTTATTCTGTGAAGGTAAGAATGAAAAACGTACGGCTTGCCAAACAGAATTCCCCATTCTGAACAGGATAAAACTGATAACCTAATACATAATAATCTGAGGAAATCATCTTTCTTCCTAACTTTTGACTTGCACTTGAAAGCTAAACAAGCAAGTATGACATACAAAATTCTTGATTTATAATACATGTATACATATAAAATGAATTAATCATATTTTTGTTGTGTTCTTAGCAAGAAGTCCAGTAGTCCTGTACCGATAATCAGAAAAATATACAACTCATTCCTTAATTGATGTTAACTTCATTTTCAAGCTAGATCCAATTACGGTTCAAGCACATTGTCCTGGGTTCACACCTCAGTGATCTGGGCTGCCAATTCAAGACAGAGGGTTAGTTGTTACTTGTTGGCGAGAGTGTCAGTATAGTGGTGTTATACACCTCCCCAGTGAAGCTCACTGTTAACTGGTTAGTACCAAGATACGAACCCAGAACTTGTCAGCTTTAATACCAATGGCTTAACCACTACACCTTTGGCATAACTGAGGGAGGGGGTCATGGCTTCCCAAAGCAAACCTCATTTTCCTTAGTACCTTTTATATTTTCCTTCCATGAGTTAACAGATTCATAAACTGTGTTAGTGCATAACACACCTCCCCCCCCCCCCCCCAAATGTGTGTGGTCCTCCCCATAAAAAAATGTACACCAATAGAGGCTGGTAAATTTTATTTTCACAAGACTAGAAAATAATCAAACCCACTTATTTCTACAAAACACATTCCTAATCTGGCATAATTTTACCATATTAATTAATGATTTTGGTGAAATAAAAGTTAAAAGTCTGATAGTTTGTAGGCCTGTATAGTAAGACAGTGTGTGGATTGGTAGGTTTGAGGCATCTAATGGGCATGGGGAAATGTGCTCCAATAAAACTCTGATCTTTGATGACCAAAAAAACCTAGCAATTTTCCAGTATCTGGAAAACAACTAGCATACTGGTAGTTTGAGATCACAATTCTTGGCTATTTTAAAGGTTACTGTTTTTACTTTTATAAATTTATAATAGGAGAAAGAGATAAATCTTATTGTCGTGATATAGGGCACATTAAGGCCCCCTCTCCAGCCCTTCAGTTTCCTTGGTCTGTAGGTACTGTCTGAAAGCCTTGAGGCATGGGCTGCAGAACAGTGGACAAGATGTGGGGGTCATGTTCTCCCCCACTTTTCTCAGTTACTGTTCACAGAAGGCTGTAAATGCCATATTTGAAAACATAATATTTAAAATGTTCTCATAGGAGCATACCCTAAAACCACTTTGGGCCCTCCAATTTCCAATCTAGATCATCCCACTAACAGTGACACCCCCCCCCCCCCCCCTCCCACACACACTTTTAATTACACCTCATGGGCCCTGTGTGGGGTGGACTATGACTATGAACTACAGTATTTTAACATGCCCCTAAGGTTTCAGGCATGTCCATCACGGGATAGCCAGGGACTTGACCTGAGACAGAAAATAAAACTGAGGGGTGCAGGTGTCCTCCAAATTGTGTGCTGACTGTATTGCCAATATTATTGTGTACATTAAAGCTAATTAAATATATAAGATGTATATAATAATGTATTAATATGTATATATTATTATTAATATAATTAATAATATTTAATGTTATTGTAGAATGCAATCACTTAATATAATTATGCATTATAGTATGCAAAAACAGGGGTGGCACAGTGTAAAAAAATAGTGGTACGGCTCATGGTTGCCAGATTCTAGTTTCAAATGACTTGTAAGGACATTTTCACAGATGTAGCAAATATACCCCACACACACAAAAGTGGTACGGCCATGGCCGTACTAGCCCGTACTAGCCGTACCATCTGTGCCACCCCTGAAATATGTATAAAATGAAATATTTTAAAATAATTAGTTTTCATAACTCAGGTGATCAGTGGTTATAGGAGAGATGTTGTAATAGCAACGTACATGTAAGACTTAATGTGTAATATATCTGTTAAGTTGTTCACTACTGCTGGTCAGTTGTAGAGAATTTTGAAGAGCCTTCCAGATTTTACCACCTAGAATTAATGCATCTATGTGCCAGTGGAATATACTGTTCGCATTTTGTTTTAAAGCAATACAGGTACATGTTGTATAACTTTATAGCTAATCTGAATGACAAAACCGTAATACATGATTAAGGCTCCATGCCACGAAACAATCTTAGCATTAAGATCACCTTAGGTGCATAACTACCTTATGCACTTAAAGTGATCTTAGTGCTAAGATTGCTTCACTGAACAGGGACCTGGGACATATATCTCTGCACAGTTCATAATCGAATGGGCATTTGGCAAAATAGTCGATTCCATGAAGCTCTATCTAATGCCTTGTCTTTGAGAGGGTAAAATAAGGAAGTCTTTCCAGAATGTTAAAAGGTCTTGTGTTTGGGAGCACTGATCTTGGCAAAGATTGCTGTACAGTTCATTGTTGTTTGTGGGTCTGGTGATGAGTCTGGTGATGGGTCTGGTGATGGGTCAGAGGCATGTTGCCATGAGTTTTGGAATTCTACAGACTCTTAAACACATCATAGTAGATTCTAAATCAACCTTTCTTTTATCTAAGAGAGGAGTGATGTCCAAAAAAAACAACAACAAAAAACCTGTATATAAATAAAAAAAATATTACATAATAATAAAGGACTCTTAATAGCCAACAATGAACACTTTTATTTTTGCACATGGGACAAAAGTTTGAAGTGGGCGGAAGTTGGAATAAAAATTTAGTAAAAGGTGAAAAAGCCTAAGTCCTACGGAGAATAACCTGCATCCTAACTATGTCCAGACTAAGAAATTAAAACCAAAAATATTTTTGAGTGCTCGGCCTAAAAGGTTTTAAGGTGATTTGAGCAATTGAGTGGGCGCCAAAGTAAAGTGCATTGGACTATTTATAAAAAAATAAACATAAAAATTTTGTTTTGCGGCCAAACCATTTTAAGTCCAACTAAGCCCAAAAAGGAGGTTACCTGTCCTAGGTAAGGTTGGGTTCTACTTTGGGAGGCTGGAGATTCCCGGAGTGACAGCACCAGATGTTGTCGTTGACGTAGAGTCCGAACCACTGTGGAATAGCCGGGGCCACAGACTGCACTAATCATCTTGTGCATAAATCTGTTGTCGATCTTCGCAAACAAGATGCACTGCCTGAAGATCTGTTCCATCTTGTGCGTAACGATGGTTCCATGTATGCCGCTAAAGACTTGGTTATGTGTAGTTCGTAGTGGCAAAACACTTTTTACTTGTTACTGGGAATACAAAGTATACAGTGAAATAGATTTAAACTCTATAGCTCGAAGTTAATACTTTTATTATAAAGTTAACCTTTACAGCTGGTTACATCATTGATCAATATGCTTATCTATTTGACAGAAACTGCTTGCTGAGCTAAATGATTGAATCCCAATGTGTTGGAGTTAAAGGAAAATACCTGTTGATTCAGGAAAATGTAACAGTCATTTATCAATCATATATTTACCAACAGTCCCGGTGTCACATTGAGGCAATTTTATGATTTGAATACTTGTACAACAGAGTGTATAACATGAATATTTAATTATATTTATTGTTAATATTTTTGTTTTAATTATCACACTAATATTCTTGCATAATACACATAATTATAATAATTATGTAACAAGCACTTGTTAAATTTAATACATGTACTAATAAAACATTAAAAAGTTTGTTTTTGTTATTGTGTATTTATTTATAGCTATGAATAAGATTGTGTTTGTAAACACCAATTTTGAAATGAAAAGGAAATGTTTGATACTCCAGCACAGTTTAATCAAATTAGATGTTAGAAACGTCTACTCTGGCACAGTTTAATCAAATTAGATGTTAGAAATGTTTGCTACTCCGGCACAGTTTAATCAAATTAGATGTTAGAAACGTCTGCTACTCCGGCACAGTTTAATCAAATTAGATGTTAGAAACGTCTACTCCAGCACAGTTTAATCAAATTAGATGTTAGAAACGTTTGCTACTCCAGCACAGTTTAATCAAATTAGATGTTAGAAATGTTTGATACTCCAGCACAGTTTATTTAGATGTTAGAAATGTTTGCTACTCCAGCACAGTTTAATCAAATTAGATGTTAGAAACGTCTGCTACTCCGGCACAGTTTAATCAAATTAGATGTTAGAAATGTTTGATACTCCAGCACAGTTTAATTAGATGTTAGAAATGTTTGCTACTCCAGCACAGTTTAATCAAATTAGATGTTAGAAATGTTTGATACTCCAGCACAGTTTAATTAGATGTTAGAAACGTTTGCTACTCCAGCACAGTTTAATCAAATTAGATGTTAGAAATGTTTGATACTCTAGCACAGTTTAATTAGATGTTAGAAACGTTTGCTACTCCAGCACAGTTTAATCAAATTAGATGTTAGAAACGTTTGCTACTCCAGCACAGTTTAATCAAATTAGATGTTAGAAATGTTTGATACTCTAGCACAGTTTAATTAGATGTTAGAAACGTTTGCTACTCCAGCACAGTTTAATCAAATTAGATGTTGTAAACGTCCGGCACAGTTTAATCAAATTAGATGTTAGAAATGTCTGCTACTCCGGCACAGTTTAATCAAATTAGATGTTAGAAACATCTGCTACTCCGGCACAGTTTAATCAAATTAGATGTTAGAAATGTTTGATACTCTAGCACAGTTTAATTAGATGTTAGAAACGTTTGCTACTCCAGCACAGTTTAATCAAATTAGATGTTGTAAACGTCCGGCACAGTTTAATCAAATTAGATGTTAGAAATGTCTGCTACTCCGGCAAGGTTTAATCCAATTAGATGTTAGAAATGTCTGCTACTCCAGCACAGTTTAATTCAATTAGATGTTAGAAATGTCTGCTACTCCAGCACGGTTTAATCAAATTAGATGTTAGAAATGTCTGCTACTCCAGGACAGTTTAATCAAATTAGATGTTAGAAATATGCACAGTAGCTATGGCACATGCGTCCTTACAATTGAAAAAATATTTGCCAGTTTTGACAGCCGAGGAATCAGATCATTTGCAAAAACAAACAAAATAATTTGTGAATTTAGTCATTCTGACCCATCAAGAGCTTCAGGGTGGAACCCAGAAGAAGAAAATTAAGTGAATTAAAACAAATTCTCTAACATACAATTATAGAATTAAGTACAGGTTACTACAAAATAGCTGTAAACAAATTTATTATTACTTTTCCCAACAAACAGGAAATTAATTCTATTAAAATGCTTTGATCAGATTCCTGCCCCTTTAAGGTGTCATATCACATGTGTAGTTACAAGTGACCTATTTCAGAATTGTTCCATTAATATGCATTTATTACACAAAATAATGTATCTCACGTAATCTTTGCACAACGTAACAAGGTTACAGCTCTATAGGTTGAAGGTTCAATAGTCCGAAGGTTCAACCCTAACCCTAAGTTTAGTAGTCCGAAGGTTTATAGACCTAACCCTGGACTATTGAACCTTCGGACTATAGAGCGGTCCCCCATAAGAATATCGAAATTGTAACATGCTTATATGCCATGTAAACAGAGTGGCATCAAGTTAAGACTAGATTCCCGTGCTGTCACATTGTAGCAAATCTTATGAAATCGGTGAATCTACAGAATCTGGCAAATTGACTGAATAGAACCGTTGGAGACAGACGGAGTTGCATGAAGATGGCAAATTGTTGACATCTGCCTAGCATGACCCAATTTTTGCCTAAAAAAAAATGTGCCCAATTCCAATAAATTTGTTTGTACTAGTAAATAAATTATTTAGTTGTCATTTTTTTTACTGGTGTAATGTTTATAAAGTTTGTACCATTCTTTGGTTGTTTTTTCCATTAACAAAAGTATGCGATAAATCGGTTAAACTGATATTTTTTAAACACCACTTCTGATTGAGCCAAACTTCCTTATAGCGTCATGTAACATCAGTTATTTTATTATTTTATTTATGGTTATGTGGCATCAGACGTATGGTCAAGGACCACACAGATTTTAGAGGAAACCCGCTGTCGCCACTACATGGGGGGGGGGGGGGGGGGGGGAGGGAAGAGGCATACAGCCAGAAAGAGGGATAACATGGCAACCTCATCAAGTGTCTAAATATAATACCACAGCAAGCATTCAAAATAAATAAGTGAAAAGTTTCATGTTTTTGTAATAAAACAACTTTCAGAAGTCACTTGAAGTTTGATGACCAAATACTAACATAAAATATGGCACGACCAGTTTAATATTCAGGGCATAGGAGCAATAGGATTAGGGCACTGCAGCCATTTACCACATGGCTGTTGTTAAACTGAAGCCCTGCAGGGGCAGGATGTAGTCCAGTGGTACAGCGCTCGCTTGATGTGCAGTCGGTCTGGAATCGATCCCCATCAGTGGGCCCATTGGGCTATTTCTCGTTCCAGCCAGTGCACTACCACTGGTATATCAAAGGCTACCCTGACTGTGGGATGATGCATATAAAAGATCCCTTGCTGCTAATCATAAAGAGTAGTCCTTGAAGTGGTGACAGCAGGTTTCCTCTCTCAATATCAGTGTCGTCCTTAAACATGTTTGACGCCATAAAATATGTAGAGTGTGTCCTTAAATAAAATATTTCTTTCTTTCTTTTTTTGAGCCCTGCAATTAATGTCTTGATCAAGTATATGAAATATTAGATCAAATGCAATATAAAACAAGTCTTCGTTGTTATTCACAGATTTTATTAGAAAATCACAACTTCTCAACTGTCATTGTGTACCAAGCACATACCTAGTGGTTTAAATATTGATACAAAAATGAACACTGTCCAGCCTATTCATTGTTTTGAGGTTTTTTTTTAACATAACACTCATTCTATTTACTTTTGTAGGTAACGTTAATTCTGATCAACATAACACCTTATTCCATAGCAATAAGAATTTATCCAACGAAAAAGGTAGCATTCTTAAAAATATAAGTCATTTTTATTGATATAAAATTCAAACAATAAATAATTGATGTTTCTTTTAAGATTGAATTCACTGATTCAATTATTCAGTTCAGTGTGGAAATTAACGATATATCACCACATCTAAATATTGTAGGAAATGAAAACAAAACATACACAAAACAGTCTTAAGTACGATTTAATGTTTTGATAGCTGTCGAGTAATCATCGGCAATAATGCTCTGTAAACATCTGGAATGTGGATCACTTACATAGAAACTAAAAGATCAAAATATTATCAAACACAAATGAAACAGTCTCTTTTAAAAAACAAAAACAAAAGGACATTGCAATGAAAATTAATATTTGTTTTTATTACAAATCTGCATAGAAATATTTGAGGCTGAAATAAATAAGATATTAAGACTTGTTTTTGAGACTGATTGTGCCTCAGGTTGTCAAATCAATCCGCAGGGTATGGAACACTATGCCCCTCGTTTGGAACAAATGCACTTTAACTATTAGTACCAACTATTTGGAGGAGTGTGATATTTTTTTACTAACAACTAAAGTCTGTATTAGAAATTACTGTAAAATATAAATAATGACCTCTATATAAAAAATTTAATCTTCCTTTCAAAAGTCTTGATATTAATATAAATACAACACTGCATACATCTTTCAAGCTCTGGTTAAGGTACTCAAAAATTGCATAACGGTTCCTGTGTTTCTGCTAGAAAATAGCCACAGAGTCACATCGCTAGACTCGTACATTAGACAGTCACGTACAAGACAGTCAAAACAGGTTTTATAAAAACATTGTCATGTGAAACCCCTCCAAAAAAAACCCCAACAGTTATCACAATTAACCATGAGTTAACTGATTTTTGTAGTTTATGTAAATAGTAAGCTAACAGAAATTTTATGAATTCAAATGAAACTGCAAAATGCAAAAATTGTATTCAGTATTGATACATTTATGTCAATGCATTGAAATTACTTAAATGTATAATTATTTCTCAAACTTTAAGCAAAATGTAAGTAAAAAATACTCATAGTAAAGGCCAGGAATATTGGTATATTAAAAATGGTGTCCCATTTTCCCAATTGGTCGAAATGCCACTTGGTGGAAAAATAAGTACTCGTCTGTTATATAACCACTACCTGATTACCTGTGTATGTAATGAACATGGCCTCTTCATGTTTATACAAGTTTTGATTATAGACGCACAATGGTTTATTTGCCAATGTACATAAACGGGCTGCCGTATATAAACATATTTTCATAGTTTCTCCATGACCTCTTGTGAATAAAACTGTTTATACAAATTTTTATTAATTAATTTTCATTTTAATAAATTACAGACATTCACTACATGGATTATTTCGATATTTGCATACTTTATGTGTTAAGCGATATTTATACCATCTATACAATAATAATCGGTTTCCAAATAATCTGGAACAGTTCATTATAATGACTGAGGTAACATGCATGTCAGTAAGACCACTGAACCATATATGTTGTTGTTTTAGCAGTTCGACCAATTGGGAATTCGAGCAAATGGGAGTAAGCCTTACAAATTAACACAGTATGAAGAGATTATCGTCACATTATTGTAGTTAAATAACAAACAAGACATGTTTGACGTGTGGGTGTGGAAACGTTTTCATATTGTAATACAATTTCGTTCCTTGTACATATTTATTTTAAAGGCACAAATAAGCTAACAGTGCATATTAATTTAGAGCACGGTTTTCTATCCTAACTAGTCACCAGAATTATTCTCAAGCATCTGACAACACATTGGCCTCCTTCATTGTTCACATTAGTACATGTATTTGATAAATAAACTAGTTTCCAACAGAAACACACCAAAGATCTCTCTGAATTAAAAATCATCAACATATTTTGCAAAGTAAGGATGTAACAATTCTCATGTCAATATTGGACCCACAAAGTAACAAATTATCAACAAAACCATAAAGAAAATATTTCAAAATGAAATGTCACTTTTGTTAAATTATCCGTAAAAATATTTATAAACCAACATAACATTCAAAAGTATATGGAATGACAATTGGCAAATTATCGACCACAAATTAAACAAGTAGTAATTGAATTTATCAAAATGTTTAAAGAAATAATTCAAAAATATATTTAAATTAATTTTCTATAACTGAAGCTGTGATTTATACTGTCAAGCCTTTCCACAAAACAAATACTCGCGTTGTGATGGTAATAAAAATGGTTAAATAAAATCTTAGCTACCAAAGTTGTCCCTAAAATACTGTTAACAAACAAAACAATTCAATATATTATATAAAAGGTAACATGCAAAGTAAATATACTAATTTATTAATTTATACAGTTTACAAAAAGGTTAACACTTGCTCAAGCTTTTCAGTATAAAATATTATTTCTACAAACCTTTTAATCTTTCCTGCAAACTAAACAGTGGTTTGTTAAGTTCTGATATGTTGCTAAGTTTACACTTTGATCTTAACTCCTTTCTTGGTAACAGAAAAGATGTTTAAGACAAGGAGACTCACTTTCACCCAGATTATTTATATTTAATTTTTTTTTTTTTTTTTAATACAGCTTTACATCACTAAAAAGAAAAAAAGACAAGATGAGAAAACTATATAAAAAAAAAGAATTACCTTGGTCATTAGATTTTAATCCTACAGAATAAGCTATTCAGTATGTTAACCATGTCCATTTCTGAATGACAAGCATTTATTTGATGAATTTATCTCTGAGGGGGTTTGCTGCACATTTCACCATGAAATCACAAATAAGCACTCAACTTGTCGTCATTACACATGAAGTCAAACTTGAAAACTTGATGCTGTAATAGTAGTTCAATTAACTGCCATGTATGTAGCACTACAAGCCTGCAGTAATAAACATTGGGGCTTTCATTTTGTAAAGCTTCATCATATAAACAAAAACCTCGTTAATTTAATAAATATTAGTAAGAAATTTTACTTACTAGTAGCAAATACAATCTATTAAAAAAAATTATGTTTTAAAAACAATGTGTCAATGCTAAATAATGATTTTAAATAAAATATGAAACTTAATAATTAAGCAAAAACAGGAATAATTCTACAACTCTTCATAGAATCACTACTAATTTTTAAAATATGTTTTTTTCCATTTCTTAAGCATATTTGTTAATTTATTTTTGGTTTTGTGCTAACAAGACTCTGCTATAAAAACAAATTCCTAAATGCAAGGCAAATAATCCCAAAGATACAGACATTATACCATGACTAGGACGAATAATTCTACAACTCTTCATAAAATCTGTGTAATTTTAAAAATATATTTATCATTTCTTAAACACATTTATCTTATTTTTCTTGGTTTTGTGATAATGGACGATGTTATAAAGAAAATCCCTAGCTGCAAGGCAAATAAATCTGAACGATGTAGACATTATATGGTGACTATGATGTGAACAAAGCAAGTAAATTACAGCACCCCAAGTGCTCCAAGAGCCAGTGTCACTAGTCTAAACAGCTTGTTTTACACTGCTCCAAAAACACAACCAAACTAACAAAGCCTCAAGCCAATCCTAAAAATATATCATTTACAAGCCACAATTATTATAACTCTTCATTTTATCAATTTTATTGTCCAGGAACTTTCCAACTCTTCATTTTACCAATTTTATTGTATACAAAAACTTTGTAACTTCTCATTTTACCAATTTTATTGTATACAAAAACTTTGTAACTTCTCATTTTACCAATTATATTGTATACAAAAACTTTGTAACTTCTCATTTTACCAATTTTATTGGATCTAAAACTTTCCAACTCAACATCTTACCAATTTTATCGTATCCAGGAACTTTCTCTTTATTTTACTAATTGTATTGTATACAAAAGCTTTGTAACTTCTCATTTTAGCAATTTTATTGTATCTAAAAACTTTTTAACTCTTCATTTTACAAATTTCCAAGCCTGTATTACATATTATGATCCTACAATGTTATAACTTCTTGTATCAAAAACATTTCCAACTCCTCATTTGATCAATTTCCAAGATAGTGTCTCATATGATCCTACAATATAATAATTTGTTAAATCTAGAAATCATAATTTCCTCAATTTGTAAGCCTGTGTCACATATGATCCTACAATGTTATAACTACTCATTTGACAAAAGAAAACACACTAAATTCTGTATACATATATTCTTTCATATACATCCCAGAAAAGTGGGGGCAAATCGCGTATATAAAAATAATTGTAACAAAACATAACAAAAGTTCTGTTCCTCTTCTTTAAAGGCATTTGACAATCAGATTCTAAACAAATAGCCCTTTTCTTTCTGTTTGTTTGTTCCAAAAGCCCATACTATGTACACATCTACTCTACACGTTCTTAGGCACATACTTTAATGACGCTATAAAAAGTTAATAGCTGGTCCAATTATGCACTCTCTGCTAAATGGATATGCAAACGAATTAAAACTATACATGATACTGTATAAGTCGATAACAATACTTTTAACAGTTCTACAGTGTATTAGTTGAGGTTGAAGAATAAAACATGATCGGCTTAGCTACTAAAATTTGTGCTTTGCATCAAGCATCTCAACTAAGGAATGAAAAAAAAATCCAGTTTATGACAATGTAATGAGCTACACATTCACAAAAATATTAAGTTTAAATTTAACAGTATGTTTCACAATATTAAAACTGGCAAAACAGAACTCATCGTTTTGAATTTTTCTTTTTTTTTAACAATTACTCTAAAGATGAACGCTTGCAATATTTCTAAATTTAACCTCTTTTGTGATTATCTGAATTGCATTTCATTCAATAAAATAAAATTATTTTATGTATAATATAAAAATGATTGGACTACTTTTGCAAATATGCAAGAAGATTCACAAAACCTTTTTTTTAAAGTAAGAAACTAATTTTTCATATAATATACATTTAATTTAATACACGGTTTATGTTTTTGTAAGTTACAATATGATTACGGTTTTATAAATTAACCTACAGTTGAAAAAACCCAAATTACTAATCAGTTAATATTGTCGGAACACAAAGTTAATATATTAGGTATTTTAAACATTATTGAATTATTTCTGTCAGTGTAATATAATGTATTAATTAGTTCTAAATATATCAACAGTTAATCATTATTTGATGTCTCATATAATTTAAAAAAAAATAAAAAAAATAAAAAAATCTCAAATCAACTGAGTTGAAAATCAACCAACTCGGCTGTTTTCAAAAGTACTATTACATACTTAACTACAAGGCTTTTCTAATGGTTAACAACTACACAAAATGTATTTTAATGTCACAATATATATATATATATATATATATATATATATATATATATATATATATATATATATGTCATATATTCTCTTATTACAAAAGCCAAACTGATTGATTTTTCCACAAAGTTGCGATTGTAGTTCGAAAATAAGTCAACAATGTGATGCAAAAAACAGGTATCAGCGTAGAAAGCTGTGGTGATGTATGTTAGCAAGCAGCAGTTAGGTAAGAGTCTCTATTTGGTCAGTCCGCCCGTCATGTTGTTTCCCATGTACTTCGGGTCTCGTGTCATCAGACACGCGAACATTGTCATGATCATTTTGGGTTTAGACTCTACGATGTCTTCCGGCAAGGCGTACACTCTAGCACCGAGCTTCCAGGAAAGGTTAATGGCATATTTGGCATTCTTCTGTTTATCCTGAAATACAAAAGAAATTTTTAAAAATATTTAGTTATTTACAAATGATGACATATAAGATTCCTATGGAGTTTTCTCAAATGTGTCCATACAAAGGGAATGAATTTAGGTTTTAATGCAATCATTAAGTTATAATTGTTTAAATATTCTTATCACATAAATAAAGTCAGTCCTTAAGTGGCGTTCTCATAATATGATTTGCGAAACGACTTGTTGCATATGATCCAATCTTACTGTGAGGACACCTAAATTGGAATGATACAAGTCGAATACGTCAAATTGTGTTGAAGGCGTACCAGTTAAAACATGTCCTATTTCTCATGACAAATTGTATGCAACCAGTCAGTGCGACAAATCGCATAAGGAGAATGACCCTTTATGAACGGGTTTATAACGGCAAAATGTCACTTTGTGACTCTTAAAGTCATTTATCATTTTGGATTAAGTTTATTAGAATTACAAACTTCATTCTTAATAGTCTCGACAGATTGATTAAAAACGTAGGCACTCATGTAATAATTTGTATGTTCACAATACTAGTTTG
Organism: Gigantopelta aegis; assembly: GCF_016097555.1. Lineage (NCBI taxonomy): Eukaryota > Metazoa > Mollusca > Gastropoda > Neomphalida > Peltospiridae > Gigantopelta > Gigantopelta aegis. The sequence goes on along the minus strand of NC_054707.1, from coordinate 81,320,994 downwards.
TTTCTATTCTATAATGATGTATTATTCACTCACCTCCACAGACTGATTAAAAACATAGGCACTCATGTAGTAATTTGTATGTTTACAATACTAGTTTGTTTCTATTCTATAATGATGTATTATTCACTCACCTCCACAGACTGATTAAAAACGTAGGCACTCATGTAATAATTTGTATGTTTACAATACTAGTTTGTTTCTATTCTATAATGATGTATTATTCACTCACCTCCACAGTGGTTGCCTTTTTAACGAGGTCAAAGTTGACACAGCCCGGTTTGAGCTTGTCGATGAGGTTCAGTATGATGACTCCATCAGACAAGTTAGGATCACTGAAGCTGTTTATTTTACTCTTTCCTGCCAGCTATAAATAAAGGAATGTTTTATAAAATGGCGCACTCAATACATTTTAATTACAGTTCAGTAGCATTGGATATATGATTAAAGACCACAAAGATAAGAAAGTTAAAACTTGTTTTGTTTAATGACACCACTAGAGCACATTGATTTATTAATCATTGGCTATTGGACAGACTACATTTTTCCATTAAAGTGCTGTGCCAGATGTATGATGTATTGAGCTATATCAATCAAGATATTATTTAATATGTTTAGAAAATTAGAAATTTAAAAAAAAAAAAAAAAAAAATTAGATACTGTATATTTTCCATTTAAAAATATTCCTCTGAAAAACAGAACCAGCTGAATTCGTTTTGGGAATTTCCGTAAGATTTGATCCGTGACGTCACGAAGGGAACTCCTTTCGATAGTCAGTGTCATTGTTCATTGCTTCTTTTGTGTTTATTATGGTTAAATGGCGTGTTGTTGGTGGCTGTAGCAATACAAAAGCCGATAAATTTAGTCTTCACGCATTTCCTAGTAATGTTACTGTGAGAAAGCTGTGTGTGAATTTGATTAAAACAACGTGGAAATACTGGACAGGAAGAAAATGCCGGAGACCGTGGCGACAACAGACACTTTAGTATCGATTCGTCAGAACTGGCTTGTCGGCTTAAGCGAGATATAGGAATATCATGTGTTATGGCTTTTAAAAAAAGATGCCGTACCAGCAATTTTTCTGCGACACAAAACAAATGATAACAAGCCGACGCCATCCACACCGAAATGACCTTGGGGTGCATATCGTCAATGTCCCAAATTGCGTTATGCTTTCAACTCCGGTCAGTTTGTTTTCTCATGCACGGTTCGTGCAATCATCGAGATCCGATTTGTTGTCGTTTGCATCTCGTTCATTTGTGAGATTTTTCTTTACAGTTTGAGGACATTAAAACAATAAAGTACAGACAAGTATATATCTATAGCCTAGTCCGTCCCATCCTACAAAAATGTAGGGTTTTTTTGTAAAAAGGAAAAAAAAGCTAATTTTGTATGCATCTTAGAAAACAATCGGCTAAGAAATAAATGACTTGTAAATTCCATAGTATGAAAAAAGGCGTTCCCTGTAAAACAGACTATAAATACATTAAATTAATTTTACTATACCTCCCACAGAGAAAATCTTTTTTCATACTATGGAATGTGCTATAAGTTATTTATTTCTGAGCAGACTGTTTTCACAACTGCACACAAAAAAATAGTATTGTTTTGTTATTTCCAAAACACTTTTACTTTTTTTTTACGTCAACTAATTCACACAAAAAAACATCTTCATAGATGGATGGGACGGACTAAAAGTCATTTTTGTTTATTTTTTAAAATTAAAATAAGTTATTTATTTCTGAGCAGACTGTTTTCACAACTGAACACAAAAAATAGTAGTTTTGTTATTTCCAAAATACTTTTACTTTTTTTTTTTTTTTACGTCAACTAAACTGAAATTATTCACACAAAAAAACATCTTCATAGAGGGATGGGACGGACTAAAACTCTTTTTTTTTTTTTTTCTTAAAATTATCGATATCGGGTCCACTTGACTAGTAGAATTCAAGAGTTATTTATCGTCTTTTCTACTACATCACAAGTATTAGAACATACAGAGTAGCAAAATAATTCGCACGAAAAGCTAAAGAACAAACCAAGAATAAAAGTTGTAAATTAGTGGTAAGCTGTCTCCACGACCATTTTCATTGTTTTCATTGTTTTTAGTGTTCTACGGAAGTGATGTTTTAATACTTTTATGGGGCATTTTCGTAATTATTGATTTACATATCGGTGTAAAATATTATTGCAATGAATTAAGAAAGCATTTAATTGTGGAATTTGAAATTTTAGTGTATGGTCTGGCACAGCACTTTAATAGCAAGGAATCTTTTATATGCACCATCCCACAGGCAGAATAGCACATATGAACGCCTTTGATATAGTCGTGAGGCACTGGCTGGGATGAGAAATAGCCCAGTGGGCCTACCGATGGGGATCGATCCTAGACCGACCACAAATCAGGCAAGTGCTTTATCACTGGGCTACATCCCACCCTTGCAAGCTAGAAAAGAAAAACAAAAAACCCAACAAATTGGACTGCTCTCATCTTTGCAACCTTAAAACCTCTGAGAATTGTAAATTTGTGTAATATTAACATTTGTGGCTTACCTAAAAGAAACTTAGGTAACCCATTTTAAACATATAAAAAGAAAAAGAAAAAACCCAACAAATTGGACTGCTCTCATCTTTACAACCTTAAAACCTCTAAGAATTGTAAATTTGTGTAATATTAACATTTGTGGCTTACCTAAAAGAAACTTGGGTAACCCATTTTAAACATATAAAAAAAAAGTAAAAAAAAAAGTCTTAAATTGAATGCATGAATGAAAAATGGGTTATGAAAACGTCTACTTGCACAAACAATGCACAATCTAAATGATCTCTTGTACATTCTTCATAAGCACATACAGAATGATGTTATATAGCCGACACCATGCAAGCATTTTATATCTCACCATAGTGTTTGCCCATTCTAGAATGTCCTGCTCTAGAATCATAGTCTTGTCGCCACCAGCTGCCAACTTGGCAAGAATGTGTAGAGTATACGCTCGCATCAGCTGCCAGATTAGTGCTGAAGTAAACAAACGAGGTAAAGAATGTGTAGAGTATACGCTCGCATCAGCTGCCAGATTAGTGCTGAAGTAAACAAACGAGGTAAAGAATGTGTAGAGTACACGCTCGCATCAGCTGCCAGATTAGTGCTGAAGTAAACAAACGAGGTAAAAGTTTGTTTTTGTTTAACACCACCACTAGAACACACAGATTTATCAATCATTGGCTTATGAATGTCAAACATTTGGTAATTTTGACAAAATCTTAAGAGAGGAAACCTGCTACATTTTTCAATTAGTAACAAGGGATCTTTTATATGCACCATCCCACAGACAGGATAGCATATATCATGGCTTTTGATATACCAGTTGTGCACCAACTACGAGAAATAGCCCACGGAGCACTTTACTACTGAGTTAAGACAAACTCTAACACAAATAAAACAAAAATCTAGTTTAGCTAAAGATATATAGTCAATGCCATCAAAAAGGTAACACAAAATTGAGAAACTGTGTCTGTAAAATGTGCCCATCATATTGATCAGTTCAACTCAATTCTAAATTTTTTAAAATACAAGACGTTTTAAAAAAATATCAAATCCAGGTTATACTGTGTATTACCAAGTGTTAGCGTTGGATTCCCTTCGAGAATGTCCGTTCCTCCAATGCCAACAAGGGAAAACCCAAAAGCCTTGGCAAGCTCAACTGCATAATTACAGTTTTCTGAAAGATAAGAAAAATACGATAAAAAAACCAATTTACATATTGGCATACATTCTATATACAGAACTTCAAAAACAAAATTTCCAGTCTATACCCTTACTTCATTAAGTCAAGCCTACATACACACGAAACAAGCTTCCATTTTGTATGAAGTTTCTGTTCAAATTGAAATTATTATTTGTCAAGAATATTAGCAAGTGACATATTAAGCTTTAAGAAACTAATGCAATGACTCAGTTTTAATTTTACAACTGTATTAAGCTATTAGACACTATTGCACTGACTCAGTTTTAATTTTACAAAAGTATTAAGTTATCAGACATCACTGCACTGACTCAGTTTTAATTTTACAACTGTATTAATCTATTAGACACCACTGCACTGACTCAGTTTTAATTTTACAACTGTATTAAGCTATTAGACACCACTGCACTGACCCAGTTTCAATTTTACAACTGTATTAATCTATTAGACACCATTGCACTGACCCAGTTTCAATTTTACAACTGTATTAATCTATTAGACACCACTGCACTGACCCAGTTTCAACTGTATTAAGCTATTAGACACCACTGCACTGACCCAGTTTCAACTGTATTAAGCTATTAGACACCATTGCACTGACCCAGTTTCAACTTTACAACTGTATTAAGCTATTAGACACCACTGCACTGACCCAGTTTCAATTTTACAACTATTAAGCTATTAGACACCAATGCACTGACCCAGTTTCAATTTTACAACTGTATTAAGCTATTAGACACCATTGCACTGACCCAGTTTCAATTTTACAACTGTATTAAGCTATTAGACACCATTGCACTGACCCAGTTTCAATTTAACAACTGTATTAAGCTATTAGACACCACTGCACTGACCCAGTTTTAATTTTACAACTGTATTAAGCTATTAGACACCACTGCACTGACCCAGTTTCAACTGTATTAAGCTATTAGACACCACTGCACTGACCCAGTTTCAATTTTACAACTATTAAGCTATTAGACACCAATGCACTGACCCAGTTTCAATTTTACAACTGTATTAAACTATTAGACACCATTGCACTGACCTAGTTTCAATTTTACAACTGTATTAAGCTATTAGACACCATTGCACTGACCCAGTTTCAATTTTACAACTGTATTAAGCTATTAGACACCACTGCACTGACCCAGTTTCAACTGTATTAAGCTATTAGACACCAATGCACTAACCCAGTTTCAATTTTACAACTATTAAGCTATTAGACACCAATGCACTGACCCAGTTTCAATTTTACAACTGTATTAAGCTATTAGACACCACTGCACTGACCCAGTTTAAACTGTATTAAGCTATTAGACACCACTGCATTGACCCAGTTTCAATTTTACAACTGTATTAAGCTATCAGACACCACTGCACTGACCCAGTTTCAATTTTACAACTGTATTAAGCTATCAGACACCACTGCACTGACTCAGTTTTAATTTTACAACTGTATTAATCTATTAGACACCACTGCACTGACCCAGTTTCAATTTTACAACTGTATTAAGCTATTAGACACCACTGCACTGACCCAGTTTCAATTTTACAACTGTATTAATCTATTAGACACCATTGCACTGACCCAGTTTCAATTTTACAACTGTATTAATCTATTAGACACCACTGCACTGACCCAGTTTCAACTGTATTAAGCTATTAGACACCATTGCACTGACCCAGTTTCAACTTTACAACTGTATTAAGCTATTAGACACCACTGCACTGACCCAGTTTCAATTTTACAACTATTAAGCTATTAGACACCAATGCACTGACCCAGTTTCAATTTTACAACTGTATTAAGCTATTAGACACCATTGCACTGACCTAGTTTCAATTTTACAACTGTATTAAGCTATTAGACACCATTGCACTGACCCAGTTTCAATTTTACAACTGTATTAAGCTATTAGACACCACTGCACTGACCCAGTTTTAATTTTACAACTGTATTAATCTATTAGACACCACTGCACTGACCCAGTTTCAACTTTACAACTGTATTAATCTATTAGACACCACTGCACTGACCCAGTTTCAATTTTACAACTATTTAGCTATTAGACACCAATGCACTGACCCAGTTTCAATTTTACAACTGTATTAAGCTATTAGACACCATTGCAATGACCCAGTTTCAATTTTACAACTGTATTAAGCTATTAGACACCATTGCACTGACCCAGTTTCAATTTTACAACTATTAAGCTATTAGATACCAATGCACTGACCCAGTTTCAATTTTACAACTGTATTAATCTATTAGACACCACTGCACTGACCCAGTTTCAACTGTATTAAGCTATTAGACACCACTGCACTGACCCAGTTTCAACTTTACAACTGTATTAATCTATTAGACACCACTGCACTGACTCAGTTTTAATTTTACAACTGTATTAAGCTATTAGACACCATTGCACTATCTCAGTTTCAATTTAATTTTACAACTGTATTAAGCTATTAGACACCATTGCACTATCTCAGTTTCAATTTTACAACTGTATTAAGCTATTAGACACCATTGCACTGACCCAGTTTTAATTTTACAACTGTATTAAGCTATTAGACACCACTGCACTGACCCAGTTTCAACTGTATTAAGCTATTAGACACCACTGCACTGACCCAGTTTCAATTTTACAACTATTAAGCTATTAGACACCAATGCACTGACCCAGTTTCAATTTTACAACTGTATTAAGCTATTAGACACCATTGCACTGACCTAGTTTCAATTTTACAACTGTATTAAGCTATTAGACACCACTGCACTGACCCAGTTTCAATTTTACAACTGTATTAAGCTATTAGACACCACTGCACTGACCCAGTTTCAACTGTATTAAGCTATTAGACACCAATGCACTAACCCAGTTTCAATTTTACAACTATTAAGCTATTAGACACCAATGCACTGACCCAGTTTCAATTTTACAACTGTATTAAGCTATTAGACACCACTGCACTGACCCAGTTTAAACTGTATTAAGCTATTAGACACCACTGCACTGACCCAGTTTCAATTTTACAACTGTATTAAGCTATCAGACACCACTGCACTGACTCAGTTTTAATTTTACAACTGTATTAATCTATTAGACACCACTGCACTGACTCAGTTTTAATTTTACAACTGTATTAAGCTATTAGACACCACTGCACTGACCCAGTTTCAATTTTACAACTGTATTAATCTATTAGACACCACTGCACTGACCCAGTTTCAACTGTATTAAGCTATTAGACACCATTGCACTGACCCAGTTTCAACTTTACAACTGTATTAAGATATTAGACACCACTGCACTGACCCAGTTTCAATTTTACAACTATTAAGCTATTAGACACCAATGCACTGACCCAGTTTCAATTTTACAACTGTATTAAGCTATTAGACACCATTGCACTGACCTAGTTTCAATTTTACAACTGTATTAAGCTATTAGACACCACTGCACTGACCCAGTTTCAATTTTACAACTGTATTAAGCTATTAGACACCACTGCACTGACCCAGTTTCAACTGTATTAAGCTATTAGACACCATTGCACTGACCCAGTTTCAATTTTACAACTATTTAGCTATTAGACACCAATGCACTGACCCAGTTTCAATTTTACAACTGTATTAAGCTATTAGACACCATTGCACTGACCCAGTTTCAATTTTACAACTGTATTAAGCTATTAGACACCATTGCACTGACCCAGTTTCAATTTTACAACTATTAAGCTATTAGATACCAATGCACTGACCCAGTTTCAATTTTACAACTGTATTAATCAATTTTACAAGTATTAATGTATTAGACACCACTGCACTGACCCAGTTTCAACTGTATTAAGCTATTAGACACCATTGCACTGACCCAGTTTCAACTTTACAACTGTATTAATCTATTAGACACCACTGCACTGACTCAGTTTTAATTTTACAACTGTATTAAGCTATTAGACACCATTGCACTATCTCAGTTTCAATTTTACAACTGTATTAAGCTATTAGACACCATTGCACTGACCCAGTTTTAATTTTACAACTGTATTAAGCTATTAGACACCACTGCACTGACCCAGTTTCAACTGTATTAAGCTATTAGACACCACTGCACTGACCCAGTTTCAATTTTACAACTATTAAGCTATTAGACACCAATGCACTGACCCAGTTTCAATTTTACAACTGTATTAAGCTATTAGACACCATTGCACTGACCTAGTTTCAATTTTACAACTGTATTAAGCTATTAGACACCATTGCACTGACCCAGTTTCAATTTTACAACTGTATTAAGCTATTAGACACCACTGCACTGACCCAGTTTCAACTGTATTAAGCTATTAGACACCAATGCACTAACCCAGTTTCAATTTTACAACTATTAAGCTATTAGACACCAATGCACTGACCCAGTTTCAATTTTACAACTGTATTAAGCTATTAGACACCATTGCACTGACCCAGTTTTAATTTTACAACTGTATTAAGCTATTAGACACCACTGCACTGACCCAGTTTCAACTGTATTAAGCTATTAGACACCACTGCACTGACCCAGTTTCAATTTTACAACTATTAAGCTATTAGACACCAATGCACTGACCCAGTTTCAATTTTACAACTGTATTAAGCTATTAGACACCATTGCACTGACCTAGTTTCAATTTTACAACTGTATTAAGCTATTAGACACCATTGCACTGACCCAGTTTCAATTTTACAACTGTATTAAGCTATTAGACACCACTGCACTGACCCAGTTTCAACTGTATTAAGCTATTAGACACCAATGCACTAACCCAGTTTCAATTTTACAACTATTAAGCTATTAGACACCAATGCACTGACCCAGTTTCAATTTTACAACTGTATTAAGCTATTAGACACCACTGCACTGACCCAGTTTAAACTGTATTAAGCTATTAGACACCACTGCACTGACCCAGTTTCAATTTTACAACTATTAAGCTATTAGACACCAATGCACTGACCCAGTTTCAATTTTACAACTGTATTAAGCTATTAGACACCATTGCACTGACCTAGTTTCAATTTTACAACTGTATTAAGCTATTAGACACCATTGCACTGACCCAGTTTCAATTTTACAACTGTATTAAGCTATTAGACACCACTGCACTGACCCAGTTTCAACTGTATTAAGCTATTAGACACCAATGCACTAACCCAGTTTCAATTTTACAACTATTAAGCTATTAGACACCAATGCACTGACCCAGTTTCAATTTTACAACTGTATTAAGCTATTAGACACCATTGCACTGACCCAGTTTTAATTTTACAACTGTATTAAGCTATTAGACACCACTGCACTGACCCAGTTTCAACTGTATTAAGCTATTAGACACCACTGCACTGACCCAGTTTCAATTTTACAACTATTAAGCTATTAGACACCAATGCACTGACCCAGTTTCAATTTTACAACTGTATTAAGCTATTAGACACCATTGCACTGACCTAGTTTCAATTTTACAACTGTATTAAGCTATTAGACACCATTGCACTGACCCAGTTTCAATTTTACAACTGTATTAAGCTATTAGACACCACTGCACTGACCCAGTTTCAACTGTATTAAGCTATTAGACACCAATGCACTAACCCAGTTTCAATTTTACAACTATTAAGCTATTAGACACCAATGCACTGACCCAGTTTCAATTTTACAACTGTATTAAGCTATTAGACACCACTGCACTGACCCAGTTTAAACTGTATTAAGCTATTAGACACCACTGCACTAACCCAGTTTCAATTTTACAACTGTATTAAGCTATCAGACACCACTGCACTGACCCAGTTTCAATTTTACAACTGTATTAAGCTATCAGACACCACTGCACTGACTCAGTTTTAATTTTACAACTGTATTAATCTATTAGACACCACTGCACTGACTCAGTTTTAATTTTACAACTGTATTAAGCTATTAGACACCACTGCACTGACCCAGTTTCAATTTTACAACTGTATTAATCTATTAGACACCATTGCACTGACCCAGTTTCAATTTTACAACTGTATTAATCTATTAGACACCACTGCACTGACCCAGTTTCAACTGTATTAAGCTATTAGACACCATTGCACTGACCCAGTTTCAACTTTACAACTGTATTAAGCTATTAGACACCACTGCACTGACCCAGTTTCAATTTTACAACTATTAAGCTATTAGACACCAATGCACTGACCCAGTTTCAATTTTACAACTGTATTAAGCTATTAGACACCATTGCACTGACCCAGTTTCAATTTTACAACTGTATTAAGCTATTAGACACCATTGCACTGACCTAGTTTCAATTTTACAACTGTATTAAGCTATTAGACACCACTGCACTGACCCAGTTTTAATTTTACAACTGTATTAATCTATTAGACACCACTGCACTGACCCAGTTTCAACTGTATTAAGCTATTAGACACCATTGCACTGACCCAGTTTCAATTTTACAACTATTTAGCTATTAGACACCAATGCACTGACCCAGTTTCAATTTTACAACTGTATTAAGCTATTAGACACCATTGCACTGACCCAGTTTCAATTTTACAACTGTATTAAGCTATTAGACACCATTGCACTGACCCAGTTTCAATTTTACAACTATTAAGCTATTAGATACCAATGCACTGACCCAGTTTCAATTTTACAACTGTATTAATCTATTAGACACCACTGCACTGACCCAGTTTCAACTGTATTAAGCTATTAGACACCATTGCACTGACCCAGTTTCAACTTTACAACTGTATTAATCTATTAGACACCACTGCACTGACTCAGTTTTAATTTTACAACTGTATTAAGCTATTAGACACCATTGCACTATCTCAGTTTCAATTTTACAACTGTATTAAGCTATTAGACACCATTGCACTGACCCAGTTTTAATTTTACAACTGTATTAAGCTATTAGACACCACTGCACTGACCCAGTTTCAACTGTATTAAGCTATTAGACACCACTGCACTGACCCAGTTTCAATTTTACAACTATTAAGCTATTAGACACCAATGCACTGACCCAGTTTCAATTTTACAACTGTATTAAGCTATTAGACACCATTGCACTGACCTAGTTTCAATTTTACAACTGTATTAAGCTATTAGACACCATTGCACTGACCCAGTTTCAATTTTACAACTGTATTAAGCTATTAGACACCACTGCACTGACCCAGTTTCAACTGTATTAAGCTATTAGACACCAATGCACTAACCCAGTTTCAATTTTACAACTATTAAGCTATTAGACACCAATGCACTGACCCAGTTTCAATTTTACAACTGTATTAAGCTATTAGACACCACTGCACTGACCCAGTTTAAACTGTATTAAGCTATTAGACACCACTGCACTGACCCAGTTTCAATTTTACAACTGTATTAAGCTATCAGACACCACTGCACACTGACCCAGTTTTAATGTTACAACTGTATTAAGCTATCAGACACCATTGCACTGACCCAGTTTCAATTTTACAACTGTATTAAGCTATTAGACACCATTGCACTGACCCAGTTTCAATTTTACAACTGTATTAAGCTATTAGACACCACTGCAATGACCCAGTTTCAACTGTATTAAGCTATTAGACACCAATGCACTGACCCAGTTTCAATTTTACAACTATTAAGCTATTAAGACACCAATGCACTGACCTAGTTTCAATTTTACAACTGTATTAAGCTATTAGACACCACTGCACTGACCCAGTTTAAACTGTATTAAGCTATTAGACACCACTGCACTGACCCAGTTTAAACTGTATTAAGCTATTAGACACCACTGCACTGACCCAGTTTCAATTTTACAACTGTATTAAGCTATCAGACACCACTGCACACTGACCCAGTTTCAATTTTACAACTGTATTAAGCTATCAGACACCATTGCACTGACCCAGTTTCAATTTTACAACTGTATTAAGCTATTAGACACCATTGCACTGACCCAGTTTCAATTTTACAACTGTATTAAGCTATCAGACACCACTGCACTGACCCAGTTTCAATTTTACAAATGCATTAATCTATTAGACACCATTGCACTGACCCAGTTTCTGGAAGTTGGCTTTGATTTTGCTGAATTTCTGGATGACCCTCGACCAGTTGACGGAGCCTGGTTTGATTATCTCGAACAGTTGAAAGATGATGAGGCCGTCCTGGAGGTCGCTGTACAGGTACGAGACAAACGGCTTCACGCCCAGACTGTTCATCCAGTTCCGATAAGCTGCAGGAAAATAGCATGACAAACATTAAAAAGGTTGATTTGTTTAACAGGTACAGATACAAGACAAACGGCTTCACACCCAGACTGTTCATCCAGTTCCGATAAGCTGCAGGAAAATAGCATGACAAACATTAAAAAGGTTGATTTGTTTAACAGGTACAGATACAAGACAAACGGCTTTACACCCAGTCTGGTCATCCAGTTCCGATAAGCTGCAGGAAAATAGCATGACAAACATTAAAAAGGTTGATTTGTTTAACAGGTACAGGTACAAGACAAATGGCTTTACACCCAGTCTGGTCATCCAGTTCCGATAAGCTGCAGGAAAATAGCATGACAAACATTAAAAAGGTTGATTTGTTTAACAGGTACAGATACAAGACAAACGGCTTTACACCCAGACTGTTCATCCAGTTCCGATAAGCTGCAGGAAAATAGCATGACAAACATTAAAAAGGTTGATTTGTTTAACAGGTACAGATACAAGACAAATGGCTTTACACCCAGTCTGGTCATCCAGTTCCGATAAGCTGCAGGAAAATAGCATGACAAACATTAAAAAGGTTGATTTGTTTAACAGGTACAGGTACAAGACAAACGGCTTTACACCCAGACTGGTCATCCAGTTCCGATAAGCTGCAGGAAAATAGCATGACAAACATTAAAAAGGTTGATTTGTTTAACAGGTACAGATACAAGACAAATGGCTTTACACCCAGTCTGGTCATCCAGTTCCGATAAGCTGCAGGAAAATAGCATGACAAACATTAAAAAGGTTGATTTGTTTAACAGGTACAGGTACAAGACAAACGGCTTTACACCCAGACTGGTCATCTAGTTCCGATAAGCTGCAGGAAAATAGCATGACAAACATTAAAAAGGTTATTTGTTTAACAGGTACAGATACAAGACAAACGGCTTTACACCCAGACTGGTCATCTAGTTCCGATAAGCTGCAGGAAAATAGCATGACAAACATTAAAAAGGTTGATTTGTTTAACGACACCAGAGAACTCGAATTTAAGAATTTGCCGTCTATGGGCTGTTTCACACACGGCAATTTTGAATAAATATGACTGAAAAGGTTAGTTTGTTGCATGCAGACATATTTCAAATGTAAAGTTTTTAAACAATGGCAGATAATGAATACCAGATTATATTCATTTTGCTGCTGCTGAGGTGTTTTATTGACGGCAGTAACTTTTATCCAGTGACACAAAAGTGCTGCCAGTGATGCTCCCGACCCCCACAAACAAGATAGCACATACCATGGTCTTTGAATTACCAGTCATGGTGCTGTGGCTGGAACAAGAAATAGCTCAATGAGCCCACCGATGGTAAAAAAACAATAAGTGACACTGGCTGAGACAGTGGGGAAATACCAAAGGGTAGTGAGGAGAATTGATCCTATAACCTATCATACTTAAGTTGAGTGCACTACCACTGAGCTTTTAGCCCTCGAAAGATAGGTCAGGTCTCATATCGGTCATGTTCTGAGGATTTCCTGTTAACTGATGAATCATTTGCGATCACATTTTTGTTTGCAATGAATGGGTTTTCTGGACTACGTTTATCGTATTTCTTATGGTGCTAAAAATTCTTACTGACACCACGACTGATCACACAATGAGAACGTCCATTAAGAAGAGAATAACAATGGTTTACTTTTCTCCTCCCTCGTCTCCTCGATGATATCCATCTCGGCATAATCATCGGGTTTCTCCAGGGCTGGGTAATTGTTAAACAGATTGGCAACGAACGCAAGGTTCAGTTTCTGGTTGCCTTTCACCACATCCTTGGGTCCAATGAAAGATCGACAATCAAGTTTTTCTGATTCCTGCAACATCAGTTCAGCTCTGCTTTCTAATTCTTGTTCCTGAAAAGAAGAAAAATATTTATGTACAAACTGAAACAAAATCACAGGAAAAGAAACGAAAGAAGTATTTATTTAATGGTTCCTCAGCAGAACTTAAACTAAGTAGCGGCCCATTTGGAGTCTGACATATTGTTATTTTGACTCATATATGGTGCACATCGTTTTTTCGGTTCATACTTACATAAACCCCAAAATAATTGCAGTCAATTCTTAAACAGCCTGCCTCATGGAATATTAATAAATAATATGTAAAAAAAACCCACAAAAAAAACATTTTATCAATAAAACTTTAAAAAAATAAAATACTGCTCCAATTATGAATAAAGTGATAGTAAAACGGCTCAGCAGAAACCAGAGAAATACAAGGACAGGAACAGTGTTTGGATAGTATTAAACATTCCAGAAAAATATTGAAGGTTTTCACCCCTCTAGAGAAAACAATGTATAACAGGACTGACAACCATTAGTAGTAGTGGTGTATAGTAGGTAGTTACAAGTGCCTCTTAACAATCCCAGAAGAAACTACTGAACACTCCTAAGTGGTCAGACTAAGCACACAACTAAAGCTGATGGGAAATGGTAGGTACGTGGCATGCAGAGCCACTAGAAACAAGTACATGTTGTGGTTGGAGAGACAAGGACTGGGATGTAGAGGTGAACAGCAAAAGAAGTTGAAAGATAGGAGCTGCTGCCAGATTGGGAAGAAATGAGATGGACGTCAAAGGAGAAAAAGGAAAGGGGGCAGTGGGAGAAAAAAGAAGAAAAAGAAAAAGAAAAAAAGAAGAAAGGCAAAAAAAAAAAAACCCAAAAAGACAACATAAAAAGACAGAATTTTTAACAACTGGACAGAACATAATAACCCATAATTATAATGAGCTTTTGCATAGACTACCACCGTTTGTTAGAGGGAGAAGAACAGTCCTGGCCTTACCACCATGGCATTAGTGTGGACACCTTTTTCTCGCGGTGCTATTTGGTGCAACAGATAGGTGTAAGCCTCGGAATCCTGGAACATCAACACATTTAAGATCAACATTTCAGTAGAAAACAAAAACAAAACTTTTTTGTAGGTAGATTTACTTAAAACAATTCAATAAAAACACTAAAAATCTTTATAGCTGTTGGATATAATCTCAATATTTCTGTAGAAAAAACCTCATCTTTTATAGCCAACAAAAACAATAAAAACATAAAAATAGATGTACTATTACATTTACTTAATATACAATTGTAGTAAAAAATCAAATTACCCCGACATTTTGTTTTTAAAATCTTGATTAGTAATATTTCTAGTGAATTGAAAATTGATTAGCAACTACTGTTTAATGTTTTAAAATTGTGTAGCTATCCCTGAAACTTACACAGCTAATTGCGACGTGATACTGAACAAAATGTTCTCTGCCAACAGGTGCATATACAATCAAAATTTTAAAGTAAAAATTCTTAATAGCAGATAGATTTATGGAATATTAAGACACATTTGTCGATTCCTCAAAATGGAAAAAGAAAACAAAGCTTTCCACTTACCTTTATGTCTTCGGAGAAATTGCTGATCTGTCGGTCTGTCTCTGGGGCATTGGCCAGGTGATAGTTGACCCACCGGAGAAGAATCTGCTCGGGGGACAACTTTCTAAGATCCTCGATCGTCTCCCCTTCCATGAGCAGTCGAACCAAGCCAGGGTGATGTTGAAGATCTATGTCGCTTAGCAAACCAATCTACAAGAAAGAAAGAAAGCAAACAAAATCAGAACTGCAGAAATTACTGATTGATGTATTGTTAACTTCATTTATTTATACTTATTTCCATATTTATATTCAATTAAGGTTCAAGCATGCTGTCCTGGGCACACCTCAGCTATCTGGGCTGTCTGTCCAGGACAGTGGGCAAGTTCTTTGTGGTCTTGCACATACCCGTTAAATCACTAAAACTCACTCTGGGTGGGAGCCGGTACCTGGCTTTGATCCCAGTACCTACCAGCCTTATGTTCGATGGCTTAATCACAACACCACCGAGGCCGGTGATTGTTTTACAAACTCGGATTTAGTACCAGCCTCGGTGATATAGGCTAAGCAATCAGAATTAAAGCTTGAAGGTACATGGGTTTTCATCGCGGTACCGGGTCCCACTCAAAATCAGTGTTTAATGGCTCAATCAGGTTGTTTAAAGCCACTAGCCCAACTTCTTTATCACTAATCACTGTCATGTCGCTGTCATCGAAAAACAATTCACTTAATGTTTCAACCCTCACTGGATATGAGCAAGAAAATAAAGTCAAGATGACTTAATTTTTTAATTTTTTTTTAGTTTAAGCAACTATTAAAAACCATTGACAGAATACCCATTTCTCCTTCATTGTTAACATATATTCTGGGGTTTTTTCCCTTCAATGTAACATTTTCTCTGGTTAATTAGTAGATAAAATATTCTCATTTTATGTTTGAGGTAGGTTACTGTGGATTTAATACAGCTAAATGTCATTTAAAACCAAAGATGTTGTTATTCCCTCAATGACTTTATTGTCCACTTGACTGAATTAGGCAGCTTTTGCACAGTGCTACATAAATCTATCTGACCCTCCATGGCTAGTCGATTTCTAAATACGCTTCATGTCACAACTCAGGTTCTACAATTACCCACATCATAACTAATTGTTTTCACAATTCTGTTGAATTACTTGTTCCCCAAGTTGCCACTTCACGTTGAATCATCCTTTTCAAAAAACGTTTTGTTTTTTAAATTAATACTTTTTAACTTCATATTTAGGGTTAAGTTGTTACATTTTGTCCCTTGGGTTGGAATTACCTTTTCTCAGGTAAATAGAACAGAGCTATCCCATGAAAGAAAGCCATGTAAGAAATTTCTATCCTACAAAGGATATCATGCGCACTCATTTAAGATGGCGTCATTGGTAAAATATGACATCATATTAATGTGAGATCATGATGTGACATCATCAGACACATTTTAAAATTAATATTTTGTTATTAAAACCTGAATTATAAAAGCTCTCTCGTTAATTTGTAGTGTTAAATCGTGAAACAAACATAATAAATATGATAGTGTAGTTTATTTTTAAGATAAACTGATCAAATAAAAAAGTTACTTGTTCAGCCATCTTTGTCTATTCGTGTAAAATAATGGTTTATTTACTGAATGAATGAGAGAAAAAGACTATCATATGCAGTCATGTGGGATAGAAAAAGTACACCCTCGGTGGAGAAAATTTCGATCATGGGACTCAGAAAGCTTTCGTCCCAGGTCAAAATTTGCACCACCGAAGGTGTACTTTTTCTATCCCACATATGATGGAGTCTTATAATCTGTACCTCACAAGGTTGACAGATTCTATTACTCTTACCCTGATGATCTGCCACAGAAGGCCTAGCACCAAGTGAGGTTTCCCCTGGTGTAAATCATCAGCACCGATGTTCACTATACTGCAGCCGATGGAGGACGCGGAGTTGAGCGCCAACATCAGGTTCTCATGTTTCTTGTACACACTCAGGTTTGACTTGTTGATCGTCCGCTCGTCAATTGTGTTTGGGGCTGCTTGGTTGATTAGTTTGCTAAAAAAAAAAAAAGAGGATTGTTTGTCATTTCAAATTGTCCGCATTCTACAGTTGTATAATACTGTAAGATAGAAATCAAAAGCTGTGCATGAACC
Source organism: Gigantopelta aegis (assembly GCF_016097555.1). NCBI lineage: Eukaryota > Metazoa > Mollusca > Gastropoda > Neomphalida > Peltospiridae > Gigantopelta > Gigantopelta aegis. The sequence continues at coordinate 81,303,436 of NC_054707.1, read as the reverse complement.
GGATTATCACAAATCATACTGAAGGGTGAGACGTAGCCCAGTGGTAAAGCACTTGCTTGATGCGCGGTCGGTTTTCGATCGATCCCTGTCAGTGGGCCCATTGGGCTATTTCTCGCTCCAGCCAGTGCACCATGACTGGTAAATCAAAGGCCGTGGTATGTGCTATCCTGTCTATGGGATGGTGCATATAAAAGATCCCTTGCTGCTAATTGAAAAGAGTAACCCATGAAGTGTCGACAGAGGGTTTCCTCTCTCAGTATCTGTGTGGTCCTTAACCATATGTCTGACGCCATATAACTGTAAATAAAATGTGTTGAGTGCGTCGTTAAATAAAACATTTCCTTCCTTCCTTCCATTACCTCCTGCTACTTAATTAGGCTGTAGATGTTGAGTTATTCCTTTATTTAGGTATTGTCGGTTATTTCTTTTATATTCATCAGGGTATGAACAAAATAAATCATCCGCAAACTGTGAATTGGTGAAGCTGTTCTCACATAAGTCTGCGGACATTTTTGTTTGTTTCATACCTAGATGAACATAAAAGAAATAACCGACAATAGTTATAATTAAATTTGAATCATATTTGCTCATATCAACACTAAAAGTTCATACTTTATTTGGTCCACAAACAGTAATGCTCAATAAGACAACTTGCCTATATAAAATGATGTCATCAGATGACATACCCTGACAGCATAATTTTAACGTGCGAGAAATGAACAAACTACTGTGGCTACGTCTGGACCAATCGGATGACATTATAGTGTACTGAATGTAATGGGAATTTAATTATTAGCTCATAGCACTTAGATTAATTGTCTACAAAACAACACAGGGGAAACAAAAGAATGTTAATCAACGGCATTTCCAATGCCAGCTATTACAAGATTGTTGTTGTTACTGCATCTGTTGCTTTCAATCGTATGAACCACTTCCTCTCAGATAACCGTAACACAATGGAATGAATGAATGAATGAATGAATGAATGAATGAATGAATGTTTAACGACAACCACAGCATCGGCTATTGGGTGTCAAACTGTAACAGAATGCAATACTACCAGTATATAGTTGAAGAAACCTAGTGCTGAATGAATTACTCACAACACTAAAGAGTGAAAGCAGAAACCTGTTACCAAGACATGAGTGACACCAATCCTGGACGTTCTCCTAAACTTCCATTCATCTAAATAAGATTGCCAAGATTGGACTGAACTGTGGCTGGACATGGTAGGGAGTGGGGTTGATGGGATGTCGGAAGATAGGAGCTTTTTGGGGCCATAGGGTGTAGGCGGTTTGGCCTTAGGATTAGGGTAGGATCTGACCTCCCCTCTTCCCCGGCCCTCATGGGGTCACACCAATGTTCCTGATATGATTGGCAATTCTTTCTAAAAACTAATTAATTAACATTTCCTGTGCAGCTTGGACCAACCTTTCCTTCTAACCTCCTTGGGACCTAAATTTAAGTGAGTAGTGTGCCTGAAAATTTAATACATAATTATTTAGATCAGCCCATCAAAAATTGCACCATTTTTATATTTAAATTTTTTAATTTAGTCTAGTATAATTATTATAGATTTTATTTTTTAAAGGTGCAATAAAAAATTTAAACCCCCATTTCCGCCTTTATTCTTTTTGGATTAATAATCTAAATCGTAAAATTATTTTTAGTATGTAGGAATTTCCTGTCCCGAGTCGGGCCCCCAATCGCACTCAAAACATTGTATTTATGGTTATATGGCGTCAGACATATGGTTAAGGACCACAGAGATATTGAGAGAGGAAACCTGCTGTCGCCACTTCATGGGCTACCCTTTTCAATTAGCAGCAAGGGATCTTTTATATGCACCATCCCACAGACAGGGTAGTACATACCACGACCTGTGATATACCAGTCGTGGTGCACTGGCTGGAATGAGAAATAGCCCAATGGGCTCACTGACAGAGATTGATCCCACACCGACCGCGCATTGAGTGAGCGATGTACCACTGGGCTAACGTCTCGCCCCTGATTTGGGATGGGCGTGTTCGAAACCCTAGTGGTATATGAGCACGTTAAACCAGTTACCTACCTACCTACATGGGATGGGCGTGTTCAAAACCCTAGTGGTATATGAGCATGTTAAACCAGTTACCTACCTACATGGGATGGGCGTGTTCAAAACCCTAGTGGTATATGAGCATGTTAAACCAGTTACCTACCTACATGGGATGGGCGTGTTCAAAACCCTAGTGGTATATGAGCATGTTAAACCAGCTACCTACCTACATGGGATGGGCGTGTTCAAAACCCTAGTGGTATATGAGCATGTTAAACTAGTTACCTACCTACATGGGATGGGCGTGTTCAAAACCCTAGTGGTATATGAGCATGTTAAACCAGTTACCTACCTACATGGGATGGGCGTGTTCAAAACCCTAGTGGTATATGAGCATGTTAAACCAGCTACCTACCTACATGGGATGGGCGTGTTCAAAACCCTAGTGGTATATGAGCATGTTAAACTAGTTACCTACCTACATGGGATGGGCGTGTTCAAAACCCTAGTGGTATATGAGCATGTTAAACCAGTTACCTACCTACATGGGATGGGCGTGTTCAAAACCCTAGTGGTATATGAGCATGTTAAACCAGCTACCTACCTACATGGGATGGGCGTGTTCAAAACCCTAGTGGTATATGAGCATGTTAAACCAGTTACCTACCTACATGGGATGGGCGTGTTCAAAACCCTAGTGGTATATGAGCATGTTAAACCAGTTACCTACCTACATGGGATGGGCGTGTTCAAAACCCTAGTGGTATATGAGCATGTTAAACCAGTTACCTACCTACATGGGATGGGCGTGTTCAAAACCCTAGTGGTATATGAGCATGTTAAACCAGTTACCGTATTTGACCGGAAATAAGCCCATGTCTTTGAATAAGCCCCCCTCCGTTTTGATAGCATTTAAGAAATTAGGCCCTCATTCGTAAATAAGCCCACCCCCAACTTCGTCACCTTATAAATAACACGAAATTGCAAGTTTGCTCAAAGTTCATTTAAAAGGTCATACCTCCTGCAGATAATTAAACACAAATGTAACACAATATTTTACCACCAGTGAGATTTAGCAGTCTAACAATAACAGTGTGTAACATTGTTTTCAATTTCATGCCTGCAGTATTTCTTTGAAGTATCCAAGCCCAAGTATGAACTAAAAACCAATGTCTATTTTTACCACCACACTGGGTCCGCAGTTAATGCTAATTAAGCTAATACCATATTCTGATTGGCTAACATGACCTTAGATTGACAATATTTTTGTAGTGTAAGCTGGCTGCCTGTGTCAGAAACGTGTGTATCAAATTGAGTTTGTTGTTATGATGTTGTTTTAAGTCTTCTCAGTTAAATTTTGGATGTAAATAAACCTCACTGGTAAGTAATTTTAACATAGAAGGTGTGTTTCTGATAATTAGATACTAGTAAAAAACCCACAATTTAATTAATAAACAATTATTATTTATTAATAACAAATGGAACACTAATTAATAGATATGCTACTGAACGTTTTTTGTTTTCTTCCTAGTTCATTTAATTATTATTATTTATTTTAATTATAAAAAAAAATTCTCAACAAAACTGGCCCCTTGTCTGGGAATAAGCCCACCCCATGCTAAGCTCACAATGAGTTGTCTTGGCCCCCTGGGCTTATTTCCGGTCAAATACGGTACCTACCTACATGGGATGGGCGTGTTCGAAACCCTAGTGGTATATGAGCACGTTAAACCAGCTACCTACCTACATGGGATGGGCGTGTTCAAAACCCTAGTGGTATATGAGCATGTTAAACCAGCTACCTACCTACATGGGATGGGCGTGTTCGAAACCCTAGTGGTATATGAGCACGTTAACCTTCTGACTACTGCAGGCGAGATATCTCGCCCGATGTCACGTCAGTCGATATACTGTACACTGTATACAGTGCATTCCCCAATTCATATTTCCCGCAGTTTTGCACACGACACTCACCGGAAACGGAAATATAATTAAAGAAAAAAGATTTATTTTTCAAAATGGTGGTTTTTGTTTTGATTTTTTCAATTGAAAATACCTTGAAATTTTGAGTTCAAAAAGTGGTTTTCAGCAAGTATTTTCGCTTGACAACAATGGCGGCATGTCGTGGTAATTTTCAGGGATCGATAGCTGATTGTAACAGCTAATTTGATAATAAATTTGATCGTTTTACCAACAACGAAAATTACCAAATATTGCAATATGAATCGTAGTTCGGGTTTAAAAAAAAATTCTGGTCAGAAAACCACTTATCGGGAATAATGGACATAAATACTGGACAGCTGGCCACACATGCCCGTAAATAAACGCAACTTTTTCGGTTTTTTGCCTAATTTTAATCACCATTAGCCGATCTAAAATAATAAAAATTAAAAAAAAAAGACACGAAAATAATAATTTATGAAACATTTAAGTGAATATATGTGAGTAAAAATTATAAACTTGTACCCACTCAATGTGGTTTTTGTTAAAAATTAATCCAGTAGTCTAAAGGTTAAACCAGTTACCTACCTATATGGGATGGGTGTGTTTGAAACCCTAGTGGTATATGAGCACGTTAAACCAGTTACCTACCTACATGGGATGGGCGTGTTCGAAACCCTAGTGGTATATGAGCACGTTAAACCAGTTACCTACCTACATGGGATGGGCGTGTTCGAAACCCTAGTGGTATATGAGCACGTTAAACCAGTTACCTACCTACGTGGGATGGGCGTGTTCGAAACCCTAGTGGTATATGAGCACGTTAAACCAGCTACCTACCTACGTGGGATGGGCGTGTTCGAAACCCTAGTGGTATATGAGCACGTTAAACCAGCTACCTACCTACATGGGATGGGCGTGTTCGAAACCCTAGTGGTATATGAGCACGTTAAACCAGCTACCTACCTACATGGGATGGGCGTGTTCGAAATCCTAGTGGTATATGAGCACGTTAAACCAGTTACCTACCTACGTGGGATGGGCGTGTTCGAAACCCTAGTGGTATATGAGCACGTTAAACCAGTTACCTACCTACATGGACATGGGCGTGTTCGAAACCCTAGTGGTATATGAGCACGTTAAACCAGCTACCTACCTACATGGGATGGGCGTGTTCGAAACCCTAGTGGTATATGAGCACGTTAAACCAGTTACCTACCTACGTGGGATGGGCGTGTTCGAAACCCTAGTGGTATATGAGCACGTTAAACCAGCTACCTACCTACATGGGATGGGCGTGTTCGAAACCCTAGTGGTATATGAGCACGTTAAACCAGTTACCTACCTACGTGGGATGGGCGTGTTCGAAACCCTAGTGGTATATGAGCACGTTAAACCAGTTACCTACCTACATGGACATGGGCGTGTTCGAAACCCTAGTGGTATATGAGCACGTTAAACCAGCTACCTACCTACATGGGATGGGCGTGTTCGAAACCCTAGTGGTATATGAGCACGTTAAACCAGTTACCTACCTACATGGACATGGGTTACTTTCAGTGATTAGTAGCAAGTGATATGCTAGTGCTGCTGCAAAAAGCGGTTGCAAAATTGACCTGCAACAGCATTTTTATCATTATTTATACTTACTTTATTAATTATGCTAAATTGCCATTGCAAGATGATGTGCAAATCGAGGGCTGCATTGACACACCATAAAATAGAAAAGTGGAGAAGTGGAAGTGTAAGTTTGTTTGTTATTTAACGACACCACTCGAACACATTCATTTATTAACCATTGGCTATTGGATATCAAACATTTGGTAATTTTAACATATAGTCTTAGAGAGGAAACCTGCTACATTTTTCCATTGGTAGCAAGGGATCTTTTATATTCACCATTTCACAGACAGGATAGCACATACCACAGCCATTGATATACCAGTTGTGGTGCACTGGTTGGAATGAGAAGTAGCCCAATGGGCCCACCGACAGGATTCTATCCCAAATCTACCGCACCATCAGTCGGATGCTTTACCACTGGCCTACGTCCCACCTTTAACCGTACTGAATATACATGGAAGCGTTTGGCCGTTTCAAATATTTCAATTGATATATTGTTTCATTCATAATACTTACCAGAAAATAATACCGTCTCCAACATTTCTATAAAGGGCTTGGCCCTCTAGGTCCAAAGGAAGGTACTTTTTACAGTCTGGGTCGTCATCCAAATTTCTGAAAATTATAGTTTCATCTTATATGTACAATACAAAAAATTACATATAGGCTACAATTTTGTTAATTAATACATCAATGAATGATAATTTAAAAATATTATTTTTAAAACCACAGAACAATGACTGAAATTTGTTTAATTTCACACTCAATGATATAAAATCCTGTTTGATCAAAAATATGTTTATTTGTCTATTTATTAAACAAAAACAAACAGTAGTCAGTAAAATGCAAGTGAGTGAAAATACTAGGTGTAAATACCAGACATCTGGCCACAAATGGACGTAAATAAGCCTCAAGTTACATAACAGCTCAGGACAAACACATGAAAATAATACCAATATTGTCACATATGAATTGTATTTTGTGTGTTTAAAGCTATATGATGATCCGAGTGTGTTACTTGTTGATCCAGTCTGTGAAGGCGACCTCCTCCCCCTCTTTGATCATGTGGGTTGTCCCTGCCGACGAAACCTCTGATGTTCCTCCGGTGTGCTTCACTTTAGTTGCTTTACTGACGTGCTTCTTGAACATCAGCCCCATGTCCACTTTCTGCTTCTCCTGTCGGTACAGCTGAAACGACACAGGATAGCATCATACAGACATCAGCATACAGACATCATACAGACATCCAGATACAGACATCCAGATACAGATATCAGCATACAGACATCAGCATACAGACATCAGCATACAGACATCAGCATACAGACATCCAGATACAGACATTAGCATAAAGACGTCAACATACAGACATCCAGATACAGACATCAGCAGGCTTTTATTTCTCAACATTATATAAAGTAACAGTAATAAAGTGATTGCTTGATGCACAGTCAAAGTGGAACTGATCCCCATCGGTGGACCCATTAGGCTATTTCTCAACATTATATTTGGACGGGACATAGCCCAGTAATAAAGTGATCGCTTGATGCACAGTCAAAGTGGAACTGATCCCCATCGGTGGACCCATTAGGCTATTTCTCAACATTATATTTGGACGGGACGTAGCCCAGTAATAAAGTGATTGCTTGATGCACAGTCAAAGTGGAACTGATCCCCATCGGTGGACCCATTAGGCTATTTCTCAACATTATATTTGGACGGGACATAGCCCAGTAATAAAGTGATCGCTTGATGCACAGTCAAAGTGGAACTGATCCCCATCGGTGGACCCATTAGGCTATTTCTCAACATTATATTTGGACGGGACATAGCCCAGTAATAAAGTGATCGCTTGATGCACAGTCAAAGTGGAACTGATCCCCATCGGTGGACCCATTAGGCTATTTCTCAACATTATATTTGGACGGGACATAGCCCAGTAATAAAGTGATCGCTTGATGCACAGTCAAAGTGGAACTGATCCCCATCGGTGGACCCATTAGGCTATTTCTCAACATTATATTTGGACGGGACGTAGCCCAGTAATAAAGTGATTGCTTGATGCACAGTCAAAGTGGAACTGATCCCCATCGGTGGACCCATTAGGCTATTTCTCAACATTATATTTGGACGGGACATAGCCCAGTAATAAAGTGATCGCTTGATGCACAGTCAAAGTGGAACTGATCCCCATCGGTGGACCCATTAGGCTATTTCTCAACATTATATTTGGACGGGACATAGCCCAGTAATAAAGTGATCGCTTGATGCACAGTCAAAGTGGAACTGATCCCCATCGGTGGACCCATTAGGCTATTTCTCAACATTATATTTGGACGGGACGTAGCCCAGTAATAAAGTGATCGCTTGATGCACAGTCAAAGTGGAACTGATCCCCATCGGTGGACCCATTAGGCTATTTCTCAACATTATATTTGGACGGGACGTAGCCCAGTAATAAAGTGATCGCTTGATGCACAGTCAAAGTGGAACTGATCCCCATCGGTGGACCCATTAGGCTATTTCTCAACATTATATTTGGACGGGACATAGCCCAGTAATAAAGTGATCGCTTGATGCACAGTCAAAGTGGAACTGATCCCCATCGGTGGACCCATTAGGCTATTTCTCAACATTATATTTGGACGGGACATAGCCCAGTAATAAAGTGATCGCTTGATGCACAGTCAAAGTGGGACTGATCCCCATCGGTGGACCCATTAGGCTATTTCTCAACATTATATTTGGACGGGACGTAGCCCAGTAATAAAGTGATCGCTTGATGCACAGTCAAAGTGGAACTGATCCCCATCGGTGGACCCATTAGGCTATTTCTCGTTCTAGCCAATGTACCATGACATATATAACAAAGACCATGGTATGTGCTATCCTGTCTGTGGGATGGTGCATATAAAAGATCCCTTGCTGCTAATGGAAAAATGTAGCTGGTTTCCTCTTTTAAGACTATGTGTCAGAATTACCAAATGCTTGACATTCAATAGTTGATGATTTCGAAACCAATGTGCTCTAGTAAGGTCATTAAACAAAACAAAAATTATTTCTCAAATTTTACTTGACACGTCATTTTACAAAAAATTGGGAATTTTATAAACATCTTATTAAGCCAAGTTAGAATTTTAAAGATAAAATTATGTTTGTTTTGAATAACGACACTAGTTGAGCAGATTGATTTATTAATCATCGGCTACTGGATGTCAAACATTTCATAATTTTTATATATAGTCTTAAAGAGGATTTTTGGTTTGTTTAACACCACTAGAGCACAATGATTTATTAATCATCAGCTATTGGATGTAAAGCATTTGATCACTTTGACAGATAGTCTTAGAGAAGAAACCTGATACATTTTTACATTATAGCAAGGGATCTTTTATATGCACCATCCCACACAGGATAGCACATACAATGATGTTTTATATACCAGTCGTGGTGCACTAGCTGGAACGAGAAATAGCCCAATGGGAGAAAATTTGACATGACAACCATGGTTTTGACTTTGGGAATTTTAGCTTTTATTCTTCTTTTTTTAATTGGGAATACTGAGTTATATTTGAAAAACAAGTTAAAAAGCTAAGTTAGAATTTCAAAGAGTAATACTATATATTTACTTGAATATATTAAAATTGATATATTTCTTACATTATTATATGTTACATAGGGAATAAGGGATGGGGTGTTCGTGAAGTCATATGTAGAGCTGGGTATTGAAATGTCAGGATCGGTATCTTGGGGTGATTTACCTCGGTATTGGTACGATATTCTGTATTGATACAAAAGCGATATTGATATCGAGTGGTATTTTCATATACTCAGCTGTAAATACATGCTTGAGTGATTGTTAGTGCTTTACTAAATGGTGTAAAACATTTTTCAATACCGACATTTTGGTATTTTGGTATTGTATTGACATGATACCGATATCAAACGGTATATACGATATACCACCCAGCTCTAGTGTTATATGACATTTTAAAATAATTTAAAATAATTTAAAAAAGGGGAATTACTTACATTCAGATTGGGAATTTTTCACTCCAAAATTGGGAATAAAATACAACATAGCCTTTAGGGAATGGTAGGAAATGGTGCTGAATATAGAAACATAGATGATAAATTCCTGATCATAGTAGCAACTGCCGTTAAAACATTCACATTATCAGATCAAAAACAGTCACAAATAAACGTACATCAATGTTATCAATGTTTATTATACTGGAACTCACATCATGAATCAAACACTGACAGGTCGACGACAGTCACTTTTCGCACCCTTCTTTTGGCTTCGTACACAATAAATATAGCATATCTTACCGTAACTTCACTTGAAATCCATATTTCGTAAAAAGTACAATTTTTTTAATCACAGATTTTTTTCAAACACGTTCAAACAAAAAAATTTCAATAGCAATTTTGCACTGAAATTTTTCCAACATTCTTAAAACTGAAACGTCATGTACCCAGTTTATGGTTACTGTAAGGAGATGCAAAGTGACGTCACTGGAATATTGACATCATTCAAATTCAAAATTAGCTCTATTATTACAATGCTTTGTGACATTAAAATAAAAACTGGTCTACTAAATTTACCAGAGTATGCACTCACACTTTGACTAGCCTGTACAATGTTTGAAAGGCCCGCGACTGAATTTCGTTTAAAAAAAAAACTTACTTAATGCACTTTAAAAACATGTTATCATATCATACAAACAATAATAACTTGTTTTAGTTTTATTACAAACTGTTGTAATTAAATTCTAATTATTATGTTGTCACAGGACCCACACAATCAAACATCTGGAATGTTTTACCAAGGTTCGGTCTTGGTATGAATAAGGTGCTTTTATGACCGTATGACGGGGAATTAAAAACATTACTAAGCTGACAGAAATCTATACAAACAATAATCTCATCCACTAGAGAAATGAACACACAACACAAGTTAAAGGCATAATTATCACTATTTAACGGGAGCAGGTCAACTCGCCCAAAAACCAACTCAACTTGCCCCCAACGCGGTTGGTCAACTAGCCCCACACTGTTTAGTCAACTCATATCTTTACCATTTTAAAGGAAACATGACACGAGACCATATTATAGCTCATTTTAAAAGCAAAATGATATAAAAATAATATACAAATAACTTTATAACAATAAAATACGTGTAGTTAACTTAAAATTAAGAAATTACTCTAATCAGTATCAAAGTACGATTTATGCATATTTATTCGTGAGCGTTCGGAACAAAAGGGAAGTGACGTCAGAGCCGCTGTACTCTTCCATTGTTGTTAACTGTTTATATATGGAGTAAGGGGCTTACGATCTTTTCAGTTCAACAGTGCCGTACTGCGCGGCCTTTGGGTGTAAAAATAAACAGTTTAAACGATCGGGATTGTCTTTTTATTGTTTTCCAAAGGATTGTATCCAAAGAAAGACGTGTGTATTTTATCGCAAAAGAAAAGATTGGACACCAACACCGCATAGTACTTTGGTGTCAGCCTATTTACAGCCCGGAGCCCGAACGTTACCCGGAGACAAAAACAGTACTCGGTTGCGAATGCCGAGGTGTACATTGTACATATTTGGCACAAAGATACACCTCAGCATGATGTATTTATATATGTTAAAACAAAAATGTAGAAATGTTTATTTATTTTATTCTTTTGGAAAAAAAAAGATTTTTCATGTTAGGGCTGTAGGCCTACATAACAAAATCTGTATTCACCATCCGAAGAAGGAAACGTCAATAAGTAATTAAATATGGCATATACAAACATGGGATTTGGCACGAGGATACATCTCAGTACGATGTATTTAAATATGTTTTTAAAAAAACGTGTAGAAAACAATAATAATTTTAAATAATGTTTTTAATCTTCGGGCGGAATATGTCACAAAAACGTTCCTCCTCGCCCAAAGCCCCAAAGCAACACGAAGTTCAATACAAAATAAACCACTACTGTCGGTGTCGAAATAACTATTATGTTTCATCCACGGGCTGAATTGAGAATCGGAGTGTTGTTTTAGTTAATTGGTCCTTTCTTTCCGTGGCCTGCACATGTGATTCCTGATTGGCAGGTGTATATTGCAGAGTATCGACCAGGTAAGTGATTACCACGGTCTAGACATACGTACAAAATACGTGCCAGTTTTTTTAAGATCACAGGGTATTGTGGCGTAACCTGTCGCGACTATAGTACAATGTTAATGGACATTATCAGCCGCCCTGCTTCATTACCGTAAATAATGCTGTAAAACCCTTGATTAAGTAGACTTTCCCATCTAAAATTACAAAACTGACCAATTACGTAGTACCAAAGAAAAGAAAATTATGACTTGGGTATCGTGAGTGGTCGTTTTTACTCTAACGCACCCTACCAATAGGCCTAATAATATGCTACTTTTTTATGAGAGAAAATACTATAACCCCATTTCGTTCTATTGATGCAAATAGAAATATATTTAGTTTAAAAGTTGATTATACTCTCAAGTCATTTATGTTGTTTTACAAGTCAGGTTAATGAAAGTGAAGCGCCTTGTCGTAAATTAGAGTGTTTGTTTACACTGTGCATACAGATTTCATTATGTACAGCCCGAACATAAAAAATGCAATATTTTCTAAAAAACCACCCAAAAAATGTTTGTCCTACATTTATATTTTTTACATATTTAAATACATCATATCGAGGTGTATCTTTATGCTAAATATGAACAGTATACACCTCGGCATTAGCATCCGAGTTTTGGTTTTGTCTCCGGGTTACTTTCGGGCTCCGGTCTGTAAATTGGTCGACCGGTCTGGTCTGGCACCATCGGTTTCTCCACCCTCCGACTCGCTATCCGCTTTTTCTTCAGTATCACTGTTGTAAGTAAATGTGTGTCTTTCTGCATTTACTAACAGCTCATATTGATACGGCAAAACGTTTTGCGAACGAACACTCATTGTTTTGGTAAGCTGTGCAAGTCTTAGATTCTTTACGAGTGGTACGGACTAATGCTTTTAAGGCTTCAGATCAAGCGACGCGTCTCTGACGTCACGGACCTCGTGATTGCCCTGCTCATTAAAGATTGGCAATTTCCGCTAAGAGCTCGTATCTGGGTTTTTTTTTATGGAGATATTTTAAGTAATTAATTTTTTTTTTTTTTTTTTTTTAGGTGATTCAATTTATAATTAATTGTACATGGTTGGTGCCAAATATGGGTAACGTGACATGTTTCCTTTAAAAATTAATATACCAACATTTTAAGCTACTGTGCATTAAATATTGTTGAATATACACACCAGTTGGAGTACAAAAGCCTTGCCTGATCATTCCTTTAACGAAATGAGGGACAAACTCACAAACATCGTTAAATTAGACTTGACAGTTCATTGTAATAGATTATTTATTCAATATTAAGATCTCTCCAATATAAAACCATTTAATATGCGGTGGTAATAGTGGAGTTTCACTGTAATATTAACAAATAAAATGACACCAAAGTTGTAGACGTCGATTTTTAATTTTTTCACAATTATTTACGGACAGTTGTCCAAACACTCAGGTGAGTTGGGTGTGAGGCGAGTTGACCAGCATTCTTATTTAACACTCGCACATGCACAGGCAATAATAGCTGTTGTTGACATCGTTGGCAGTGACGACTGGGTGTTTGGTATAGTTGACTCGGTATATTCCGTAAGAAACGAAAACGTTCCAACACAATATAACTTCGGAAAACCTCAGGCTCGTAAACAAAACCTTTCTGCGAAACATAGCGTAACGGAATGTGACGAGTTGTTCCGATTGTAAGTCAATGGAAAGTAAAGACGGACATGGCCGAAGTGTTCCGAATACATAATCAAAACCAGCCGATGCATTCCGAATGGTTTTAGACTGTTCGATATACTGGGGAAGTGGTCGCTATTGTCCTATATGGGTTTGGTTGCGCAGATATTAATAGGAAACCAGTTGAAAACAATAAATAAAAAATGATTTTCCGATCTCTTACAAACATTAGTTATTTGCATTTTGATACATAATACAATATGAAGACATTTTTGGTCGTCAAGTGGGCAACATGTGATAAGGTTTTGACTTGCCCGATGCTATTTTGACTCACCATGGGCATCGAGCGACCGTAAAGTGCACACCCTGTTTGACACGTCAAATTTCTATAACAAGCAGATGGTGCTGTTTACAGGTTGGTATTTTCTTTTTCATAATTCTGGACACAATATTAATTTTAAGTTTTAAAAGATAAAAGAAATAAAAAGTACCTTTTGTCAAATATATATCAATCAAAACATTACCGTTGGATATGTTTTATTTATTGTGTACGAAGACAAAACAAGGGTCCGAAAACTGACTGTTGTCAACCTTAGTAGAACGGGATCGTTTATATGCACCATCCAACGGACAGAATAGCACATACCACGGCCTTCGATATACCAATTGTAGTGCACTGGCTGGAACGAGAAATAGCCCAGTAGGGTAACAGATGGAAGGAAGGAAATGTTTTATTTAATGATGCACTAAACACATTTTATTTACGGTTATATGGCGTCGGACATATGGTTTATGACCACACAAATACTGAGAGAGAAAACCTGCTATCGCCACTTCATGGGTTACTCTTTTCAATTAGAAGAAAAGGATCTTTTATATACATCATCCCACAGACAGAATAACACATACCACGGCCTTTGATATACCAGTCGTGGTAGACTACTAGACTACGTCCTGTCATGCTTTGATTATAAGTAAGCCTAAATGTATTTGCAAACAATGTTCAATATTAAACACACACATTAATCAACAAAATAATTTCTGTCGTTGAACAATCTTACTTCTGCAAATTCCGACATGTCAAGCTTTCCGTCGTTAGACTTGTCGTATTTTGTGATGAGGTCTCGGACGTAGTACCCGGGGTGTTTGATTCCACAGCATTCCAGTGCAGCCCCCAGTTCATCGAGTGCAATAAATCCATTTCCGTCAACGTCAATCTGAAAGGCGACAACAATTTAAAGGTTAACTACATAATAAAGTTAAAACCAGATGAAAGATATAAGGCATCCTGTTTTAGGATAAGTTTGGTATGTTTAGCCAAGGTATTTTGTAACACGCTTTGCAGTGCATTCGTGTACGTGAAAGCAAAAATAGGAACTGCCACTTTTTACTCTTTACTGGGAATACAAAGTATTCAGTAAAATAGATTTAAACCGTACAGCTCAGCTCATACATGTAGTTCATATTTTTATTGCCAAGTTTACCTATTAAACACAAATGTCAATAAATGCATCAATGTTGTAGTCACATTATTTACATTTACAAAAATACTACTTTAATTAATTTGTAAAACAGAATACAAATTTTGAGGGTTTTTTTTATTGTGCATGTAGTGCTAAAAGAAACTGAATGTTGCTTGGAAGAGGACTGCAGACATAACTGTAGTGCTAAACATCCTCCAGTAAATACAACTTTGAATAAAAAAATATATGTCCCATCCCCATCACCCCACAACAAACAATACACCAGGCCTGAAATTTGGCAAATTAGAGGGCAAAGCCATTTGGCTTAGTTTAAGTTTGTTTCGTTTAACAACACCACTAGTGCACATTGATTTATTAATCATCAGCTACTGGATGTCAAACATTTGGTAATGTCCAAATATAGACTTGGAGAGGAAACCCACTTAATTTTTTCATTAGTAGAAAGGGATCTTTTATTTTCACCATCCCACAGCCAGGACAGCACATACCACAGCCTCTGATATACCACTATGGTGGAATGAAAAATATCCCAATGGACCTATAGACGGGGATCGATCTTAGACCGACCGTGCATCAAGTGAGCACTTTACCACTGAGCTATGTCCTGCACCCCACATTTGACTTAGATGATGGAGATTTTTTTATGGCATTAAAATTACAGCCAAAAGGCAAGGCAACATGGCAAAATTTCAACAAGTGTTTTAATATAACACAACAAAACCCATTCAAAATAAAGAAGTGTAAACAATTTCATGTTTTTGTAATAAAACAACTTTTAGAAATCATGTTTGACTACGATCACCAATTTAAGTAACATGGCAAACAAGGCACAGCCAGTTTGGCTGTGATCATCACACACTCTTTAATTGTCAATGCACTGTGACAATTTGCTGATTGGCCACTGTTAAATCTGAGCCCTGAATACGCACAAGTACTTTTTAATTCATCTGTTTAAAAACACCCAAAGACAAAAAGTATTTCACTCCATCAACACTCAATTAAAGTTTTTGTTGTTTAACAACACTACTAGAGCTTATTGATTTATCAATCATCGCCTATTGGATGTGAAACATTTGGCAATTTTGACATATAGTTTTGGAGAGGAAACCTGCTATATTTTTCCATCAGTAGCAAGGGATATTTTACATACATCATCCCACATACAGGATAGCACACATACCACGACCTTTGATATACCAGTCGTGGTTCACTGGCTGGAACATGAAATAGTCCAATGTGCCCACTGTTGGGGATCGATCCTAGACAGACCGCACATCAACCAAGAGGTTGATAATGTATATGTAGAATACGTTATTATTTTTATAATCAGTTGTCAGGGTTTATTATATGTACCAGCTGTCGGCAAAGTTTTATCTGCCTGATTGTTATGACTAATGGTTTTCTGCATTTTGACTGCGGGAAATTTTATCGGCTTTGGACTCACAGGGCTTGAACTTAAGAATTGGTCTCCCACGGTAATTTTTAATAGAATTGGGTGAAATGGCCCATGGGCGGGAATTATAAGCCTGTGTATGGCAATTTTTTTTTAAAGTGACATTTGCAGCAAATAAACATGACTGAAAGGTTATTTTGTTGTATGTAGACATTTCAAACGAGCAAATGTTAAATATTGGCAGTTAATGCACACTAGGTGTACACATTGCCATTGTTGAAAAACTTTACCGATGGCACAACAGTGTCGTCGGTGATGCTCTCTAAATACAGCAATTTATATCTCACCGGCAATCGTCGGTGTCGTCATTAAGTTCGAGCCCTGCTTTCATAACAAAACATCTACATGTTACTTTACTTTGTCCAATTAAAGATCTCTTGCTAACATATTTGTTCACTTAAAACTAGCAATTTTGGTTAATGGCATTTTACCCTGCACACAACCGAAGACAAAGGCAAAGAAAAAATCAAACACTGAAATCAGGTATTAAACCAAACAATCTGAGAAAAAAAAGAAAAACCCCCAGAAGATTTTAATTGAGAAAGTTCTGCATCTATAATGCTAGTGATCGAGCTGCCGCCGATAAAGTCAACAATGGCTGGCAGGTCGACCTTGTCACTGATCATCCATTTAATTGATCCTTCTAAGTGGAAAGCTTTGTAACAAATTAGATCTCCGATGACGGCACACACTTCAGACAAACTGGGATGAATCACTTTTACAATAAAGCCACGTGAAACATTCCACACACATTCCCGTTCCTGCTCCGATGAGAAAGTGTTGCTGTGTACAGAGTTTGTTCTGTTGGGGGGGGGGGGGGGGGGGGGGAGAGAGAGAGAGAGAAAGAGAAACGACAGTAACAACAGTATTGCTGCACCGAACACAAAGGAAAACCTGCATCCGTTAACAAACTAATGTTTTTTTGGCACTCTGGAAGCTGTAGTGTTTGTGGTAAATTGTTATCAAAGTGCTAAGTGCATGCCATGGCGGCTGGCGATGCTTAAGCTCCGAGATCAAGGATTTCGTTTTTGTATACTGTCCAAGTAAATGTACACTGGACTCAAATCACACGTACAAAAAATCACCTAAAAAACCCACCCCAACCCCAAACAGCTGAACATGTTGAATGCATACACCCACCCCTCAAACTCTCCTGTTCCTATCCTGGTACTATTAAATTAATGGTACAAAGGAGAAAGTTGAATAAGAATTATCTATGGTATACTTTCTGTAACTACAAGAAAGTTTTTTATCATCATGACAGATGTACATGCAAGTCAAAAATAAACAGTAACAGGAACAGTAACAAAAACCAGAAATATTTTTAACATTTGAGACCCCCCCACCCCCCAACAATAAACAAATAAAACAAAAAAGAAAACTGAAAAGTAAAAACCAGTAAAAATTGGAACACTAAACATAATAATCACCGAACTGCTCGAACTAGACCTCTGGAAAAAATGACATTAAAATGAGTGATATTCTAATTATAACCAATTACAATGTACATGTAACTTCCTACATGAGTAAGTTGTAAGCTTCAGTAGCGATGTCTCCCCCCCCCCCCCCCACCCACCCACCCACCCACCCAGAGGTACCAGGGTGCAGCTATTCACCACTCTACTGCTTGGCAACTTTCAACCAATTCAGCATTTTAGCCCAGTATTAATAATATCAACTTCAAGAGCTGGTCTGATCCATGGCACTAACGACCGCCGGTAGTAGGGGTGTATAGTAGATAGTTACAAGTGCCTCTTAACAATGCCAGAATTAACTACTAAACACTCCCCGAAGTGGTCAGACTAAGCCCACAGCTAAAAGCTGATAAAAAAATGGCAGGTGTGTGGCACAGACAGCCACAAGAGACAAGCACCTGTTAAGGTTGGAGAGACGAGGACTGGGATGTGGAGGTGGACAGCAAAAGAAGTTGAACGATAGGCTTTACCAGATGTGGAAGAAATGAGATGGAATTCAAAGGAGAGAAAGGAAAGGGGGCAGTGGGATAAAACAAATATTTATACCCCCTCAAAAAAAAAAAAACCCAACAACTTCAAGAGCAACAAATACATGTACGTGTATTCTCACTATTTTGAGATTATTGACATTACCTTGATCGGATATATATCTATAATTGTTTGCCCATTTCAACTACATAAAAGTTGAGTCAGCTTATACATCATACTAACCTTTTTGTACCAGATATTGAGGGGCAACCTAAAGGGTCAGCTTATCCACAGAGTCTTCTAATACACAGCAATATAAGGCACTTGTTTAGAACCATTGTTAAATGACACATGGTACAGATCGAGGAACTGACATCAGGAAACATTTTGTTTCAGTATCGTGTCGCTATTTGCTACGCAGGTTTCAAAGATTGCTACACAAGTGTAAAAAAACATTAAAGTGACAGATGCTAGTTTTTAATTTAAATTAGAAGTACTTACATTTTATTATTTACAATATTCATTTGCATACACCTCAAGTGTCGCTGGCTATCCAGGTTTTTCTAATACCCTAAAATGCATTTTTCATAATTCTAAAAATGCATGTTCGTCTGCTGAGAAGTAATGGTTATCGAGACAAGCTCTAGTTACTTTTAGATGGTCAGTGTTTCTGCCGGAAAGAACTTTTTGAGTAGGATGCTATGGAATTGAATGCAACCACAGTCAACAGGGGCTATTGGGGAGGGGGGAGGGGCCTTCCCCAGAAACAAAATAGGTTAGGTTTAGGGTTACGGTTAAGAAAATCATACAGTAATGATAAGAGTCATTAATTTTGTCAAAATAAAATCTACAAAAATATTTGGGTATGACACCAATACGCGTTTTACCCTCTGGCAGAAACCCTGATGGTATATCCCCAAATAAACATCACAGACTTTAGCTACTCTCCCTGGTGAGTTACAGGTTTGTAGATCAACTAAATTTAGTGTTTATTTTCATGGGCTGAAACTAGGGTCTGCACCTTTATAGAGTAGCTGCTAATCAATGTTCTGACTAGAAATATCACAAAAAGTGTTAACTTTATAGGTTACCAGGTGTGTATTTTGTAGTACCCTGTACTTGGGTTACCAGACTCATTGCTTATTTCAATGCCTGTGGTCAGGGAAGAGCATATCTTACATAACTTCATGCTTAATGAACACCTACATGTTATGCAAACACTGCTATAATCAATTAAGATAAATGCCAAAGGTTAATACCAGTGTTTACAACACCTGTAATAAACCAGATTTGCCAGACACTGAATGAAAATATTGATACGGATATAGCAAGGCCAGGGTACAATATTCACACTTGGTAATACCAATAGTGACAACACAGGAAGACTGAAGGTATGCTAACCAGCTTTCAAGATTTTGTTTCCTATTAAACATTGTGGTAAATTTACAGTGAGCTTTTTTCTTTACATATGTGACATCACTGACATATATATACATTTATGTTGACAACTTGCAACAATAGATACATGTAGCCTTCCATTTGAGGGTAATTAAATTGCTTTTTTTAGAAGACTGAAGTTACTCTAAAAAACAACAATTAGATCTAAATTTGCATAACCAGCAAAAAAAACCCCAAAAAACATTTTGGTTAAATTATTTCCAAACCTAAACTTCTACACTGATTTTGTGACGCTGCATGTTTAAAGCACAAATGTACCTGATATACTGACCGATACTATTACTACAGACACTAATAAATGTACCTGATATACTGACCAATACTACAGACACTAATAAATGTACCTGATATACTGACCAATACTACAGACACTAATAAATGTAGGGTCTGGTACTAGCCCATATATACAATTACCTTGGTACCATAAAATGCAAATTCAGCACCTCAAAGATTACAAAACATTTGGAATTTTTCAGTATCTCAAAGAATACAAATATTTAAGAACTTTATAATTTTCATTAGTGTCACTATTAAAATCCTGTACAATAATATCTTGAGGCATTGCAAAAAAAACTTTCAAGGACAATAACTCTTGTCAAAAATGGGTAAATTGCCATGAAAGTCAAGCTACATGTATACAAAACATTTCAGCTAATATGTCGAGAAACTTTAAAAAAAACATCCCGAAAATGGTATGTGGGACAGACTGACTGACAGACAGAAGGACGGAGATGAAACCTATAGTCCCCTCCGGTTACACCAGTAGCGGACTAATAATATATCATGGAAGGAAATGTTTTATTTAACGACGCACTTAACACATTTTATTAACGGTCATATGGCATCAGACATATGGTTAAGGACCACACAGATATTGAGAGAGGAAATCCGCTGTCACCACTTCATGGGCTACTCTTTTCAATTAGCAGCAAGGTATCTTTCATATGCACCATCCCACAGACAGGATAGTACATTTTTAGCTTCCCTTTGCATGTCACTTTGTGAATTTATATTGTATAAATATGGTAATATTATAAATGGCTCCACGTAATCTAAGTTAGGAAAGCAATTAACCTCTCAAATACATTTTCTACACAGTAAGATCCAGCGTTCGAAATAAGCACTTGTCCGTTTGTCCCGACAAGTAAAAATTTACTTGGACAAGCATAATTTACCTTAGTGGTTATCCGGTGGACAAGTAAATTATTATTATTTTTTTAAGAACAGTATCATTTTTTTTTTAGCAATGGTTGTACTTAAAATCGAAAAAAAAAAAATCAGCGGTGTCTTGTCGCAAAATGTCATACAAATATCGTGGTTTGAGAGTTAAATAAACATGACCCTGATAATACAATAGTCTTAGCTCGTAAATATTCAGAATACCTTGGAGTTATGATTGAGTTTTAAATTCCCCACTCGGAATGTTTTGGCTGACATAAATAATTTATTGGATCAACAAATAATATTCGATACCATTTATATTTAAAAACTTTTTTTTTTTAAACGAAGTAGTTGTCTGTTTACCACAAATGTGACAGTCAATTTCCCTATGATTTATGTGAATTACTGATTACATCATCGGTAATGTGATAAAACAAAATCCTGTTAGACGGGTTAATCTATGATTAAAAACATATCAGTTAATATTTATCATTTTATTATTTAGGGTTAAGTTATATTTACATATATCTCTTCAGTGAATTTTATGAAATAAGTTACTTTAAAATAATTGTGTATGACAAAACAAAATTATGATCGATCAACAAACCCGTGAAAAGGTGGGATAAGCCCGATCACGTGGTTTCTTGTTGGTTTGTTATCACAACAAGTCTGAAAATAAAAGGCCCTTTCTATATAAATAAAATTAAAATATGGCTTGACTCCCCACCGTAGAGGTTGTGACCATCTCCCACTCCAGATATCGTTCCTACGGACCTAAATAAGCTTCTAGTCATGGATGTTGCTCGGTACAAATATGTCATTTGCCAAGCTTTGATAAACAAAAACTAAATTAATATTAAGAGTAAGTATTTCTGTGTTAAAGCATTGCGATGTAGTACGTTTTAAAATGCATATTTAAAGGTGTTTTTTTTTACCATATCATGCACGTGCTTATACTTGAACTGTTACTAGAACGCCTTCGCGTTTTCCGTGGAAAAGTTTCCCATGTCTGTTAACAGACCCAAGGTAGACCTATGTGTTGCGAATGGCTCAACGACCAATGCATCCTTTAAATGAATGTTTTGGCCTATCCTTCTGAACTGAACAGTAGACGAATCATATAGTTCCATTGTGTTTATTTAATGTAAATGGCACGTCTTGACACCGCACGGACTCACAGGTAGCAGTCATCATTTATGGCAGAATATTACCTTGGACGAGACTCCGGGTTAGCTGCCACTCTTCGGTACCGTTACTTCAGCTTGTGTTGCATTTTTGACAAATGTCAATTAAGCGTCCAAAGTTAAATGGAAGCGTTTATTTTGAAGTAAGTAAAGTACACATTAGTCCGTATGTTTATCACTAGCTTTGTTATTATAAAGTTATTTGAGTTTCAACCGTGATTGGAATTAGTTTAGATCTCGTATGGCTTTCCGCAGTGATTAGACATTTTTTTTAGTTGTTACGTTTTTAATGCGTCTTTAACAAAGTAAATACTTCGGCTTGGATTCGTGGAAAGATGTCGACTATTTTATTTTCAAATGAAATTGTAACATGTCAAAAGTTTGACAAAACGTCAACTTGTTTGATGATGAAAACGCACCCCGACCTCCCAAGCTAAGTGTTTATAAACTGCATCAGTTTATCCACATTTGAGTCGTTATTTAGTAGTTTTATTACTTTTTCCATATTTAATAGTGAACAGAATACAACAAAGACTTTTACCTCAATCCCCTCTGTAAACTGGATACCCATCCAACTTACTTGGGCCCAATTTCCCACATGGGGTTAGGCTACTGTTTAGAGGAGATTCACTGCATCATGTAAACTTGTACGTACTAGTATATGTAACAGTACATGATTAATAAAGGACAGCAGTAACATTATTTTAACATTTGGTGACAATCACATTTTCATTTATGATAGGTTATTTCGACAAGCACCGCCAAACAATTATTTCCAAGTCTTCAGCTGAAAGTGAAAGTTGAAAACCAGTGATGTGTTCTGAATGGAATGTGCTCAAGAACAATTTAACTGGTTTTCATTGAATCCTAAACAAAAACACAAATTTTCTATGACTTTTGTTTCATGCTGAAACTATCTTGACTAAAAAATTCTGGAATTTGTTGCAGTCACCCGAGTCACAAAATTATGCAATCTGAAGTGAAGAGTAACAAGTGAATTGGTTTAAAAAGAAAAACCAATGGCTTTAACTTTTCCTTCTGTATCCACCTCCTGCCCTACATACATGGACAAGTGGAAATATTGGCGGACAAGTAGATTTTTTCTCTTATTTCTATCACTGAAATCCAATGTTTGTGTTGTTTTTGCTCAATCAGATTTTGTTGAGAAAGAAATAGTTTTGCACTTTATTGTCATACATGTGGCAAACTCCTGGTATCCTGAACAAGCATACTTTTTAGACTTATTTCAATGCTTCATACTAATCAAATTACATGAAAGCACTGGCCAACAAGTCTTTCTATGAAGAGGGACAAGGCGTAGGCCAGTGGTAAAGGGCTCTCTTGATGCACAGTCAGTTTGGGATCGATCCCCGTCAATAGGGCCCATTGGGCTATTTCTCGTTCCAGCCAGTGCATTGGTATATCAAAGGCCATGGTATGTGCTATCCTGACTGTGGGATGGTGCATATAAAAGAGCCCTTACTACTACTGAAAACATATAGCAGGTTTCCTATCTAAGGCTATATGTAAATATTACCAAATGTTTGACATCCAATAGAATAATCAATGTGCTCTAGTGGTGTCGTTAAACAAAACAAACTTTAAACTTTCTATGAAGATGCCCACATATCTACAGCATGACTTCACTGATCATGCTGAGATTAGTCACTGGGCTTGGTCTGTCATTGTCAAAAATGTGAGACACTGAAGATGGCAAAAGTTATTTTCCATTTCCTGGTTTAAAAAAAAGCATAAACAAAATGTTACATATTGTCAAAATGGGCGACTCTGAAGACCCTGAACGAATTTTAATTATTTGTAATGATGATATATCGATAAATTTTATTATTAAAAAAAACAAAAAAAAACTGTTTTGTTAAGGACAATTAAAATATTTTATAATAGAACCATATTTTGTGAGTGGTTGAATCCTATTTCTGTTATATGTACATGTAAATACATGTAGAGGGGATGATTTTCCCACATTCTGTTTCAGATTTTTGCAAATTCTGTTTTTTTTCTTCCGTTTTTGTGTTCAATTAGTGTCATGTTTTATTGTTATAAACTATATACATTTGTTATATTGTTCCAGCTCTGAGCTGGTTTGCTATTGCTATTTTTTAAATACCTGTAAAAATAATTTTTGAAACAAACTTAAAAAAAAAAAAAAAGTGTATAAACTTGGTTCCCACCTTCATCCGTAAATAAACCGCACCTTTAAATAAGCCACGGTTAAAACAAAGCCACGAACTTAATTACGGTTAATTATTGTTTGTATTTAATAATAATAAAGAGATCCATTCTCCCTTAAATTCAAACAATAAATAATTGATGATTGTGTGGCTTTCAGTTTCATTTCATCTGATGGATTATGGGTAAGTTTCATTTATAAACAAAACACACCGTTGACAAACCCCGCTATTTTCACGAAAATATGAACAAGAACTTTGGTAATATATTGTTCGTAATCTTATATTAGTTACCAAAAAATATGTATAAATAAATAAATACATGAGAACATTTTATTAGTTCCAGTATGATTACAAAGCGTAAACCAAAAAAAAAGAAGAAGAAAAAAGGGGGGGGGGGGGGGGGGGGGGGGGGGGGATTACTATTTTAGTACTCACTCGATTACACATGTATGTTTCTCTGTAACCTAACTAGCGTGCCGTGTGCACAAATTACATATTCAAACGAGGTCGGGTCAATCTGGATATAGGCCAGTGGTAGTGAACCGAAACTAAGCACTGTTCTGTTGATCATTTAAAGTTTCAACATTATTTTATAACTTTAAATATATATATATATTTGCCTATAATTATATATTCAGAGCCTGTAGCACAAATACCGGTAACAGCCCAATTTCCAAGATATATATTTTGCAAACCCCTCGGGGAATGGGGGAAAATGTACACAATGATGACAATGCCTCCCCGCGGGACCCCCTGAACCGCAGGGTCTGTAACACGTGCTACATGTGTTACAATAATAAACCGGTGAGAAGAAAAGTAAAATGCTATTTTTGTGTGCAATTTAGAAAACAATCGGTTCAGAAATAAATAACATGTAGTAAATTCCGTAGCATGAAAAAAGGCGTTCCCCGTGGGACGGACTATAAATGTGAAATGTTTCCGTACAAATTAACGAATATGCCCGAAGTTTTACGAAATTACGTTTTCTGGCGAAAGCGTTGTGCAAATTGGCTATGCTTTTGAATCGTAATAAGTATTATTGAAAAATATCGAAATTGAACGTACTAGAAATCTTATTATATAATCAACATTCAAAAATTGTATTAGTAAATGTTTATTTTTATATTTCAAGTTAAATTTCACTATGTAAAGTGACACGGGTAAACAGTCACATGCTTTTTGTTGCAAGCTTACAGCAATTAAGCGTAACTTCCGAGAATTAACGGTTCTGAAAATATTTAGGCAAACAGTACACTCCATGAGAGTTTGCATACCAAAACACTATGCATATATTATCAATATTGAATCTTAAAACTACTAAAAATATTTATTAGGATGCTTGAACCAGAAATACAACTTTTGAAGGTTATTTAAAAAAAAATTCAAATTCCGTTTCAGTTACTAAATTCTGCGATTCCGTCCGTTTTTCCGTGATCGCGGAAAATCATCCCCTCTACACTTTGATATGCACAAAGATATTTTTAACAACATGGGTAATAATATTGCTTACTACACTACGCTTAAGTTTCATACAAGGAAAACTGTGCCAGCCTAAGTACCAGGAAGTTGACCAAGGTCTCAGCTCGAGACATGCACCACTGTACTGTACAGACCAACTCATGAAGAATTAGTGGGGGTTTTGTGTTTTGTGCAAGTTGTATGTGCATGCACTATTAACTATTAACCAAATGTATTGTGTACACATGTGTATTGATACTACTATCCCATATGTATACACAGGTGCCATGGTATGTAAAAATATTTCCATATAAATTAAACTGCATTGAAAAAAGTGTTAGGATGGTATTTGCCAGACCTGTCAACCCTCCCGGATTCCGCGGGAGTCTCCCGGTATTTGATCAAATCTCCTTTCTTCTCTGTGCGGGAGACAGTTTCTCCTGTTAAATGACATTTTTGTAAGCATAAAAAAAAATCTCCTTTCCACTGTGCGGGAGACAGTTTCTCCTGTTAAATGACATTTTTGTAAGCATAAAAAACAATCGATCCTCTTTTGTCAAAATAACAGAAGGGAAGTAACTCTGCCTTTTTTTCTCATTCGGAAAATGTCGACTATTTTCGGTTTCTGAGAATGTAACAGGCCGAATTGTCCCGACTGTTTAACCTTTGCCGAAGTGAGAATTGTGGGATAGCCTATTTATATTGTTAAAAGAGCACATGGAGTTTATAAAATGACGTGTTAACACTGTTATTATAATGTTTGTTGTCATCGTAATGGCTACGAAGCGTGTTGCCGCTAATTCAACAGGCTGTATATTGACATTCAATGTTGCCATATAAAAAAAAAAAATATTCAATTTAGTTCTAATAACACCTCTGAATTGTAAAATGTCTTCCCACTGGATTACATAATGCAATTATGACGAATCTGAACTGCCAGACTCTGAGTTGACAGCGATACACACGATGCATGTTAAAATCACATGTCACAGCAAGACGACGAAAAGACCAATTAGCTGTATAAACATACTTGTGTCAGTTAATTTTGTATGTGCAGTAAAATGTTGGTTATAAGGGTATACTTCAAGAAATTATTTTTGTACAATTAAAAAATGTTGTGTTTGACATTGACATAAAGTTACTCACGGAAATGGGTATAATTCCGGTATATTTCACACGATGTCCGTAATGAGGTTTTACTTATGATTAATGAAAATACAATGTTTATTGCATCATTATAATGATTTTAAATAAGTACCACGCCACCGTTCCTCATTATAGTAAAAACTGAATATTAATTTATAAGATTTATATAAATTTGTCTTTGGTACTTAAGTACACTAACCACAAATGATAATGTAACGCAACCTGTAAGGCTGTAAGTGTAATACCGTAAATGTACTAATTAAATTTTTTATTTCTTGTTCATGTTCTTAACATTTTTGGATAAAATATTATTATTTTTTAAAATATGTATTAAATCATAATAATAATTTAACTTAAAAAAAAAAAATGCCAAGATCTAAGGTTAAGAAGTATATATGACATTATAAAGTATTCATATAACTTATTATTTTCATATAAATGTTTTTTTTAAATCTTGCGATTTTGGGTTAAATTGTGTGAATTTAAAAAATCTCCTGCTTTTTGACAAAATCTCCTGCTTTTTCAACACACACCTCCTGCTTTCTCTTGACTAAAGGTTGACAGGTCTGGTATTTGCCAATATTTCACAATATAACCACAAAGCAAGTTCATTTGAGAATCAGCTGAACATTGCGGTCCGTGTTTCATCAGTCCTTATGTTGTGTTCTAAATTATTCTGCTGAAAAAACCCAACTGAATTTGGCTAATCACATTGTACAGATTGCTAACATTTTGTGGCCAGATTTAAAAACAGAAGAAGTTTGTTTTATTTAACGACACCACTAGAACACATTGATTTATTTATCATTGGCTATTGGATGTCAAACATTTGGTCACTACAACACATTGATTTATTTATCATTGGCTACTGGATGTCAAACATTTGGTCACTACAACACATTGATTTATTTATCATTGGCTACTGGATGTCAAACATTTGGTCACTACAACACATTGATTTATTTATCATTGGCTACTGGATGTCAAACATTTGGTCACTACAACACATTGATTTATTTATCATTGGCTACTGGATGTCAAACATTTGGTCACTACAACACATTGATTTATTTATCATTGGCTACTGGATGTCAAACATTTGGCAAGTTTGATGTACAGTCTTAGAAAAAACCCACTAATGTTTTAATTAGTATTAAGGGATCTTTTACATGCACCATCCCACATACAGGATAGCATATACCACAGCCTGTGTGTGGCCAGATTAAGCTCTCATTGAACATTAAGTAATGTTCAATCGTCACCACATGTGTTCCAATTCTTGGGCAGGGCTTTAAACTGCACCAAAGTTACGGTAATAAATGTTGATCTAAAGCAGGGCTTTAAACTGCACCAAAGTTAAGGTAATAAATGTTGTGCCCAAAATATGTATGCTCAACATAATGAAGCCCAAATTACATGTAACTACAAACATGCTGACCGTAAAACACACCTCAAATATAATGAACTGTTTCAATTTAATTAGATTAAAATAATGTGAAGGAAGGAACATTTTATTTAGTGATGCACTCAACACATGTTAATTAGATATATGGTGTCAGTCACACGGTTAAGGACCACACAGGTAATGAGAGAGACAACCTGCTGCAAGGATGTTTTGTAAGCAGCATCTCACAGACAGAATACTGTAGAATACTTTATTTTCGCGGGATAAAATTTTCGTGATTTAATGAAAATGGGTCAATTCGCACAAATTTATTTTCGCGAATCCCCCATCAATAAAAAAACAAAGTACAGATTTTGTTTTCAATAATTTTGTTTTTAAAATGGAAGTTAGTTTTGCCGGTTGTTACGCTAATCTGTATAACTAATCCTACATGATTAAACCCATTCATGCCCAGTGGCTTATTCACGCACATTATGCTATCAAAGGAAAAACAGATTGAATACGAACAGGTTTCAGACTTGCAGGCCTTTGCGAAAAATAAAAATAAAATTGTGAAACATCTGAACATAGCCCAGTCCGGATTTTTTCACTTACACATTTTTAATATACGGTGATAATGCATGTTTATACTTCCGTCATTGAACACGTGTAGACTGTGTCCAATGAACTGATCGCTAGGACATGCGAAGGAAAACAGCATAAAGCTTTTTAGTGTTAGTATTGTTTTATTATCATGCATGTACTTATCATCGTGGTCTTGATTTAGTTTTAAACAGCTTTTGTGTTTTGTGGTTTGTTCCGTGACAGGAGGGAGCACCGCTTTGTTACTACTAGCTTCGTACATCGGAAACTAATGTGGTATAGTTGAACGAGACTACATATTTTTTTCCTTTTTTGTCGGCCTTTATTTTCGCGAATTTCATTCACACTTGAAAATAAATAAATAAAGTATTCTACAGTAGTACATACCACAGCCTTTGTTAAACCAGTTATGGAGCATTGGCTGAATGAAAAATATCCCAATTGGCCCACCGATGGGGATCTATCCTAGAATGATCATGCATCAGATGAGCGCTCTACCACTGGGCTACGTCACTACCACCCCAAATAACCTGAAATGCATTTCTGAATATTCAGCACTCTTTTAAAAAGCTATTAATAACATTAAGTACTACACACAAAAAAGACCTCCCTGTATTCAGAACAGACAAAAATATGTTGCACCCAAATTGGTGAGATCTAAAGCACGGTAATTTTTTTTTTTTTTTTTAATGATAGTGGCCATATGGAGAACGTTATGTCTCAGAAATGTCATTCCTTAACATTATCCAAACACCATGTTTAATCAAACCTCACTGAGTTACTACTAATAAATACACTATTACTGCTGCACAACATACTTGGGTTTCTCAGAAATCAGGCTGCTCTGAAATAACATGCTTTCTTTTAAATAAAAAAAAGTTTAAAAGAAAACCCAGCCCAATTATTTATACCAGAAAATAAAGAGGACAAAAATGTAAGGTTTACATTTCAACATTGAGTTTGCTTATCAAGTAGGTCAGCATCAAGTCATAGGTACACACACTAAGAAAACGCCAGAGTTCCAGCTAGGCCTAAGTCAACAAGCCAGTGGTAAATATGGGAACATTCACATTGTCAGCGGCAGTGGAGAGATGGCCCCTGTGAAATCTTACTGCCTACAGAGCACATAATCGTCTTACAAACAGGGAGTGGAGAAATCATTCATTCATATTAATCCATTCACTTGACTTCAAATTAATGGCTGTAGCTTAGCCCATGGCAAGGTGTAGTTACATTATGAAGGCCACCAGCTGGGAACCAATACATGCAATAGATGACCATGTACTTATACAATATGTGTACAAAATAAATACTTGTACATGTTTGTAGTATATTATGAGTATAACACAGTGTAATTACATTATGCAGGCCACCAGCTGGGACCCAGTACTTTCAATAGATCACCATGCATTTGTACAATATGTGTACAAAATAAATACTTGTACATGTTTGTAGTATATTATGAGTATAACACAGCGTAATTACATTATGTAGGCCACCAGCTGGGGACCAGCATTTGCAATTAGATGACCATGTATTTATACAATATGTGTACAAAATAAATACATGTACATATTTCTAGTATATTATGAGTATCACGAAGTGTAGTTACATTATGAAGGCCACCAACTGGGGACCAATACTAGCAATAGATGACCATGTACTTACACAATATGTGTACAAAATAAATACAGGCACTTGTTTGTAGTATATTAGTATGACCAGAGGTAGAATTTTACGCTATTCCGCAAATAGTAAATTTCGAAACAGAATAGTAAAACCATTCTTCCAATATTCTGTCATGAAACTGAAAATAAAGCACGGAATACTGAAAATCGCCTGCGACTATTCCGCTTACGCTTTTTCTTCAGCTACATTTTTCTGCAGAACAAATCCTCGCGCTACTAAGACCTTTCTCATGCACTTACCGGTACAAAATAAACGTCTTTTTGATCGAAACTAATGTTTGGAGTGAGTTCGTTTGTAATTCCAGCTAGTACGCAGTAATGCATAGACTGGTATATAAACAATTGTGCGTTACGCAATCTTGTACAGGGCGACGTAGCAGAGTCAGGAAAACTAGTGGTACATTAATAATTGAAGGAATAGTACATTATTAGACGGAATAGTGTTTTTTTAAATTCACTATTCCTTTGGGATAGTGGTAAAAAAATTAAATTTCAACCCGTGCACGGTGTAAATTGTAGTTATATTATGCAGGCCACCAGATCACCATGCATTTGTACAATATGTGTACAAAATAAATACATGTACATATTTGTAGTATATTATGAGTATGACACGGTGTAATCACATTATGACATTTCTGGCAGAAAGGCTGAATTAAGCCACCAAGTGGGGACCAATGTATGATTATGTATAGTACAGATACAATACACAACAGCAATTAAGAAAATGTCCACGTCAAAAAACATGCCTTGGAAAATAAATAATCAAATATAGTTATGCTCCAACGATCGATTATAAAATGTACATAAAGCAAAAAGATATAAAATAGTTATTAAAGGTAAATTTAGTAATCTGTGTGGTCTATCATGGCCATCTCAACAACAGGTACATGGTCCTTATAATTCAAATTCTTCTTATATTAATAACCTTTTAACCGATTGTGTAATCAAAAGTTATAACGGTCGGATGATCGATTATGAAATCACAACCAATTTTTTTTACACTAGTCCACAGCACAAAAACTTCTGCGGAGAATAAACATTAATATAAAAAAACTGTAACAATCTCCATGGTATTGCTTATTGTTGTGGGCAATTGCAGTGGCTGAATATACACAACATGCATATAAATGTGCACGTCTGTGGTATATACAATATGGCAAAGTGTAGTTACATTATGTAGGCCACCAGCTGGGATCAATACATCATTATTATTATACATGTGCAGTACAATATATTAATTTACCATGTATATTTCTTATACACCCATGGGTGAGAACATTATGTACAGTACAATATATAGAGGTTATTACCAGTGTGTTTTTTGGTATTGTCAATATCATATATTAGGAGTAAAAATTGTATTATGCAAGCCTCTGGCGAGCATAATACATTATTTTTATTCCTAATATATGATACTGACGATACTGAAACCGCATATCAGGTGAGCGCTTTAATATCGGGCTATGTCCCGCCCCTCTCGGCTGTAGCATGATAAATGGTATTTAACAGCCACTCATATAGTAATACTAGTATGCTATATTTACAACATAAATGTACTTTTGTATCTATAGTCATGTGCCTGGTTCATTTGATGCGTAATATATATATATAAAGCACACTGGTGTTTAGGTCAAATGTATGTTATTTAGTTTTGAAATATCCAATGATCACAGGAGCACTCACAACTTCTCTAATGGTTTCATCCCTCCCTCCCTCCCTCTCCCCCTCTCTCTCTCTCTCTCTCTCTCTGTCTGTCTGTCTGTCTGTGTTTCTCTCTCTCCAGTCTACTCCATTCTTTCAGACATCTGGCTAATGCGACTGTCATTTTTATCTTGATCTAGAAAGAAGTGTTTTATTTAACGACGCACTCAACACATTTTATTTACGGTTATATGGTGTCAGACATATGGTTAAGGACCACACAGATTTTGAGAGGAAACCCGCTGTCGCCACATAGGCAGCAAGGGATCTTTTATTTGCGCTTCCCACAGGCAGGATAGCACAAACCATGGCCTTTGTTGAACCAGTTATGGATCACTGGTCGGTGCAAGTGGTTTACACCTACCCATTGAGCCTTGCGGAGCACTCACTCAGGGTTTGGAGACGGTATCTGGATTAAAAATCCCATGCTTCGACTGGGATCTGAACCCAGTACCTACCAGCCTGTAGACCGATGGCCTAACCACAACGCCACCGAGGCCGGTCTGAAAAGATTTAGGACAGCTGCAAACTGATCGCCTGGCAATAATTTGTTTAATGAATTTCATTTGAAAATTCCTGCCTTCATTTAAGATATTCACCTCACCTGATTTTGCTCATGGTGAAGACTGCATATATACTAAGTGCCAACAGTTACAGGTAACAGTATTCACCCATACACCAACCATACACAGCACATCTCAATAATATATGTCTGGCATTTAACTTTACTTTTAACACAGGCTTCTTCTTTGATATTGGTAGGAAAATAAAGGGTAGGGAATATTTGCTTAACAACACATGTACAGCTACAAGTGTAATTGGTAATAACATTTATTATGGCACATAGATGAGAGAAAATTCGTTGATGCCACATACATGTAGGCCACTCCTAATGAGGGGTGGGGGGAACACCAAGCAAGCCAAGATATCTTTTTTATATTTAAATATATGTACTTTCCATAGTCCCATAGACAAGGCAGTACATTAACAATTAACATATACACAAGTGACATTATGGCATTTGGTACATCAGTTGTGGTTGGAATGGAGATAGGGAAATCATGGACCACACCCTACCTCTTGCCATTAGTACATTCCTTTTTCAAATTAACATGCCCTAGGCTGGTTGGCTCATAGAATGATAAAATATATGATAATTTCTTCAACTTCACAAAAACATGTTTTTTAAATTAAGCTATAAATTGATATTTTTTGGTGTAACCCTCTCACTTCTATTTTGTGTTACTATTTTGTATGGGTTCTGTAAGCTACAATTGTGTCTGGGGGTGGGATATAGCCCAGTGGTAAAGTGCTTCATGTGCAGTCGGTCTGGGATCAATCCCTGTTGATGAGCCCATTTGGCTGTTTATCGTTCCAGCCAGTGCATCATGACTGGTATATCAAAAGCCATGGTTTGTGTTATCCTGTCTGTGGGATGCAGCTGGGGTATATAAAAGATTGATTTCTGCTAATGGAAACATGTAGCAGGTTTTCTCTCCAAGACTATATGTCAAAACTACTAAAACGCTGATGATTAATAAATCAATGTGCTCTAGTGGTGTTGTTAAAAAAAAACAAAAAAACTGTTCAATCAGCAACTAATAATCAATTAAAATGTAAACTGCTTTAGGGTTCTAAATCTGCTACTTCATGCAAAACAGATTGAAGGGTTACGTGTGGTTTGTTTTCTTTTTTCTAAGTGCATTAAAACTTCTAAAATAACTGTCGTTGGAGAGTGAAAGTTTGTTTTGTTTAACGACACCACTAGAGCACATCCATTCATTAATCATCAGCTACTGGATGTCAAACACATGATCATTTTGACTCAGTCATAGGAAACCTGCTACATTTTTTATAATGCAGCAAGGGATCCTTTATATGCATTTTCCCAGACAGGATATCACATATCACGGCTTTTGATATACCAGTCGTGATACACTGGCTAGAACGAGAAATAGGCAAATGGGCCCATCGACGGGTATTGATCCCAAACCGACCACACATCAAGCGAGCCATTAACTGTCGTTGGAGAAAATCGTTAAAATATTTATACACTGTATATATTTTCAATAGAGAATTTTATTTTATCATGTATCATAAGTGCATCATGGACCAAGAAACTAGATAGGGAAATAACTGACCATGATCAAATTCACATACCTGTTACAGCGTACTTGATTAAGTGCTTAAATTATTCAATATTCAGCTCAGTGTTAATGATTAGATCACTAGGTGTTAGGAAGAGATAAAATCAGGCCTAACACCTTCCCAATGAGCCATTAGGCCAAATAAAAAATGTGTGTGCTTCTCATTACATGTGAGGGGAAAATTAGAGTAGGTAGGTAAGCTATAACTTTATTAAAAATAAATAAATAAATAAATTTAAAAATTCCTAAAATCTGTCAAACTGGTCTTAGCAAAGAACAAGAAAGTATCAAACAAATTCTGCATGCTCTCACACCGTTTTGAAGATCAGTAGACGAAAAGCTTAGTTTTAGTGTCAGCAGAAATTGTGGAAAAAATTAGGGTCAGTTGGATAACTGGACCCACATATATATTTTTTTAATTTGGTCTTAAAACTCATTTGGACTCTGGGTGAAAGCTGGTACAAGGATTCGAACCCAGTACCTATCAACCTTACAGCCAATGGATTAACCACAACATCAATCAGGCAATTTCATTATTATTTTTTTATAGCATGCTGACAAGCCTAGCATTTGCCAGAGAATGTTTTTCCCCCAGCCTGTGAACACCCTACCACCAAGCAGTACCCTGCCAGGCGCTGCGATCAGCAAATAAATGAAGGAGTGAAAAAATGTTTTCCTTCTCACCTTGGTGGTGGCACAACTGTTTGAGAATGCATGAAGCTGGTTTTTTCTCTTCATCCGTTTACTTAAATGCTCCAGTCTAGACATCCAGATAAACACTGCTGTACATACAATAAAGGCTGCAGGGGTTAGGTTTTTTGTTTTTCACTAAAAACATTCTATTAGAGTTGCCTTAGCCAGTAAATGTTTTTCCTTCAAGGCTAGATAGAAAGGGATAGGAATATTATTAATTTTGTTTGACATCTCAGCACATTTTAAACTATGGTTATTTAGTATTTAATTAACACAGTTATTTTGACACTTCCATCATATGCACACTATTGATGTTCCAGTTAACGAATGAAAAAAAGAAGGGTTTTTTTAACGATGCACTCAAGACATTTTATTTACAGTTATATGGCGTCAGACATATGGTTGAGGACCACAGAGATAGAGAGGAAACCCGCTGTCGCCACTTCATAGGCTACTATTTTCGATTAGCATCAAGGGTTCTTTTATATGCACCATCCCACAGACAGGGTAGTACATACCATAGCATTTGATATATCAGTCGTGGAACGAGAAATAGCCCAATGGGCCCACCGACGGGGATCGATCCCAGACCGACCGTGCGCTTTACTGCTGGGCTACGTCCTGCCCCTAGTAATGAATGAATGGATGAATGTTCAACGACAAAAAGTCCATAGGCTTCTCAGTGTCAAACAACGGTAAACATATGAATGTAGTGATGATCAACATCAATACAAAAAGTCCATAGGCTTCTCAGTGTCAAACAAAGGTAAACATATGAATGTAGTGATGATCAACATCAATACAAAAAGTCCATAGGCTTCTCAGTGTCAAACAAAGGTAAACATATGAATGTAGTGATGATCAACATCAATACAAAAAGTCCATAGGCTTCTCAGTGTCAAACAAAGGTAAACATGAATGTAGTGATGATCAACATCAATATACAAATTTTAAAGTTAATCCAACGATCAATAATATTCCAAAATTGATCACATGCACTGATATTTCTGGCAGCTATACGTCATTTTGCCATACTGTCTGATGTTGTTGCCACGGTGCTTCATGGCTATGTATAACTGTGCCATTTTAGTTATTTGCTATGGTTTCAAATGTGTGCATATATGCCATACTGTCTGATGTTGTTGCCACGGTGCTTCATGGCTATGTATAACTGTGCCATTTGAGTTATTTGCTATGGTTTCAAATGTGTGCATATATGCTTAAAAAGGGTGTGCCAATAATGTTTTGAAGGGGGTGAAGACTATATGCCACAACCACCATCCCCTCTGGCTCCTGGCATGGTCCAACAATTACATTTAAAACTCTCCAATAAAGTAACATTTCAAACAAATGCTGCATCCTTTCACTGTTTTGAAGATTAGTAGCGGTAGTTAAAAAAAACCGTTTAGTGTCTGAGAAAATGAAGAATGTTGTTACTGCACGTTGCATTTTAACTTGTAAGTTTGTTTTGTTTAACGACACTACTAGAGCACATTGATTAATTAATCATCGGCTATTGGATGTCAAACATTTGGTAATTATGACACATAGTCATCATAGGAAAGCTGGGACATGCACACCAACAAACCTCACTTTTGTGTTCTGTTTCCATCATTTTTGGATGTCAACACCGATGTTTGACCACTGATAATCACTTAATACTTTATAGAAATGTTTTGCATATTGTGTGTAAAGCATAATAATAAAAAGAGACTTATCAGGCTCGTGAATTCACAGCACAAGTTAACTAACATAAATGCACATTTTCACAATCGATTGATCCGTCTTCGCCATAAGCGAAATCAAGGTGAGCTAAGATCTCTCTCCTAAAATGGTGCAAATCGCATCAAGTTTCCAATAATCTTTATTTAATTATAATATATTTTATCACAAGGTGATCAATTTGCCACTTTTCTAAAACATCCCAGGTGAGTGAAAAGGGGCAAGGAATGATCATTCGGCTTTCTTAACAAAGACTGTCAGTAATTTATTTTTTTCAACCAGATTCACAAATTAATTGATTATACAATCAATCACCACCTACATCCCCAATGGCCACCTACAGCCCTGAAAATTGAAGGCGCCAATTGGCAATGCTGTTGCAAAAGCTTCCGTAAAATTGATTTACAATGACATTTTAATGCAACAGTAAACCTAATAGGAAAAAAGTATCTCCACTAGAATTTCTCGGCCGATACAAAATATTGTAGAAACCGTAAAACATTTTTTTCTTCTTTGTTTTTATGTCAAGCTAAAGTGGAAAACAGTCAAACTTTTTTTTCCAGAACAGGTTAGGCCTATAATTTACTATGTTTAGGCAGGCAAACAAGTTGTTTGAATTAGAAGGCTTGCACCTACACGTATCTTGTACATATATATATAACTTTCTCAAACAGGAGAACACATTGATTAACTAATCATTGGCTATTGGATGTCAACCATTTGGTAATTCTGACACAGTCATCAGAGGAAACTTGCTACAGTACATTTTTCCATTAGGATCTTTTATATGCACTTTCCTACAGATAGGAAAGCACATACCATGGCCTTTGACCAGTTGTGGTGCATTGGTTGGAATGAGAAAAAAAACCAATCAGTTGAATGGATCCGAGGTGGTTCGATCCTGCAATACAAGCACCTTAGGTGAGTGCTCAACTGACTGAACTAAATCCCCCCCCCCCCCCCCCCCCCCCCCCCCCCCAAATCTTGACCGGACTTCTAACCTACATTTGTGTATGGCATCATCTTGACCTGACTTCTAACCTACATTTGTGTATGGTACCCCCCCACCCCATCTTGACCTGACTTCTAACCTACATTTGTGTATGGCACCCCCCCCCCACCCCATCTTGACCTGACTTCTAACCTACATTTGTGTATGGCGCCTCCCCACCCCATTTTGACCTGACTTCTAACCTACATTT
This sequence comes from Gigantopelta aegis, assembly GCF_016097555.1. NCBI lineage: Eukaryota > Metazoa > Mollusca > Gastropoda > Neomphalida > Peltospiridae > Gigantopelta > Gigantopelta aegis. Next base: position 81,265,431 of record NC_054707.1, on the reverse strand, counting down.
GTGTATGGTGCCCCCCCACCCCATTTTGACCTGACTTCTAACCTACATTTGTGTATGGCGCCCCCTCCCCCACCCCATCTTGACCTGACTTCTAACCTACATTTGTGTATGGTACCCCCCCCACCCCATCTTGACCTGACTTCTAACCTACATTTGTGTATGGCACCCCCCACCCCATCTTGACCTGACTTCTAACCTACATTTGTGTATGGCGCCCCCACAACTCCATCTTGACCTGACTTCTAACCTACATTTGTGGATGGCACCCCCCACCCCATTGTGACCTGACTTCTAACCTACATTTGTGTATGGCACCCCCCCCCATCTTGACCTGACTTCTAACCTACATTTGTGTGTATGGCGCCCCCCCCCCCCCCCCCCACCCCATCTTGACCTGGCTTCTAACCTACATTTGTGTATGGCGCCCCCACAACTCCATCTTGACCTGACTTCTAACCTACATTTGTGTATGGCGCCCCCCCCCCCACCCCATCTTGACCTGACTTCTAACCTACATTTGTGTATGGCACCCCCCCCCCATCTTGACTTGACTTCTAACCTACATTTGAGTATGGCACCCCCCACCCCATATTGACCTGACTTCTAACCTACATTTGTGTATGGCGCCCCCCCACCCCATCTTGACCTGACTTCTAACCTACATTTGTGTATGGCACCCCCCACCCCCATTTCAATGGACTGGTCCGAACTTCTCAACAGCAGATTGGCTAGAATATTGCAGAATATCCCGGGTATCCTCTTCCAGTCACTAAGTGCATGTGCAGAGGGAGGGTTTAGCAGGTTGGGCAAAACTAAACTTTCCATTATATTTATCGGGGGTGTATGTCTCACCTCCCCCATAAAATTCCACATACCAGAGACTAGACACCTCTGCTAAAATTCCTGAACACACGCTTGATAACTAATAACTATAGTAATAATAAACTTCTTCCTGCTTTCTCCTTTGCATTTGTGAAGCAAAGTACCACAGGCAGTGTTTCTGCCAGAGGATAAAATGGGTATGGCGCCATACCCAAATTTTTTTGCAGATTTTATTTTATTAAGTTAACCTTTTGACAAAATCAATGATTCTTATCATTACTGTATGATTTTCTTAACCATAACCATAAAAATAGCCCATTTTCTTTCTGAAGAGGCCCCCCATACCTAGGGCATAAAATTTGGCACGAACGATTTTGTCGTTCGTCTGTCGGTTATGCAAAACCAATATCAACATAAACGATGGATCGTTTGTCAAAAAAAATTATTTCAATTATCAGTTTTGGGAAGAAAATAAGCCTACATTGCCGGTGTCAGAAAGATACAATGTATCCGTTTTAAATCAGCATCACAGTCGATACAAAGTCGGTACCGCGGTAAAACAAAATTGATAAAACAAAATCGGCGCTGTGTTTAGAAGTCTCAAAAAAGTTTAGTAACATAGCTGCACGTTCACTTTGATCATTTCGCCATGTGCACAAAATCATATGCTGTTCGGAAGTTAAAGGGACTGTCCTGAGTTTCAGACACAGCAAGAGTCCGCCCCCTCCCCACAACAAAATAAACATATATCTTACTTTTTCTTTATTCTTTTAAACAATATCTTATCTTAAACATGTTTTAAATGTAAAACACTACACTCATAAAAACATTTGGGATTTCCTATGACTTAATTATTTCAAATTTCGTTTAGCGGGTGGAAGAAAAATAAATTGCAGTGCATAAGATTTGGCATGAATTATTTTGTCGTTTGTCTGTAGCTTATGCAAAACCAATTGAATATCAACATAAATGGATCGTTATTGCAAAAGCTGTAATCACTCATCAGAAAATCCAAACAAACGTGTTAGCTAATATCATCAATGTTTTGGAAAACTGTGTGCAGTGAGAAATCCCTGGCCTAGATGTATGTCATATGTGTTTGATGGTAATGTTCTAACCAGCCTTTTCTCCATCGTTCAACATGTCCAGCTATTTCCTTCATGACCACCGTCTACTTTCATTATAAAATGCTACCTGCGTTAGCACACCATCGACATATTTACAATTTACGAAAGTTTGCAGAAATTGTCAGCCCTGACGTCATGATATTCGGTGTTTGAAGCACGTCACAGAACCTTTATGGGTAGTTTCTTAGGATATTATATTATATACCGATGCAGTTTAATGACACTGATGAAAACAAAATATGTTACAAGAATTATAGACGGCTGTCTTGAAAATCTCTCTCACCGCTATTCCACATCATGTCAGTGAAGTCGAAAACTGTATGTGTACTTCCTTCTACACAAATGAAAACTACACCACATAAATATGTATCATTTGAGAGTTGTTCCAATACATACATACAGAATAATGAGTACAAGAACAGTGATGTGAATGATTAAAAACACACTAGTTAGTATGCCACAGAAGGGATTTTATAGTAATAATAGATAAATTTTATGTATCATAACCTGTTGCTTTCAAAGTATCGTGAAAAAACGTATACCGGTATATTTATGTTTGACTTGTTTTTACAAAATCTGTATACGATTGAACCCTGACATCAAAATTTGAAAATACATTTGTTGAATTAGAAAAACCTTCCCAAAACTAAAGTGCAAAAATGAGGAAAAGACAGTTGATATTTAAAATAGCTAAAGAATGTCAACATTAGACTACAACATGCATTTAATCTGTTCACCACAGAAAATGGCCTGGATATTATTATGGTTAGTTTTACATGAGATATTCCACACTATACTTTCAATGCCTGATGTTGATCACATTAACTCAAATGTCAAAATGATTGTAAAAATAAATTGTATTGCTTAGAATTATCTTGTCAATGGTCAGTTCCTAAATGTCACACAAAGTTAGCAACGTAGTGGTAGTACTATTTTCATAAACATAGCCACACATATGTGCACAAACACATGTATATACATGTATGTAACGTATGTTCATACATATAAATGCATACCATTAATTGTTTATTTTTTTTGCAAAATAAACATTGTAAATTAAGTCATTTCCATCAATCTTTAAATACAGAGCTGGGTTTGGGTGTGGGAGATGTGATGCATTATCAGAGTCCCAATTAGTTGCATTCAGGACAATCAATAATTTAATTTGTCATGCATAATGTGAACCATTAGAAAATAGCCTCAGTACACATGTATATAAACAATGTGTGCTGCTAGATCCTCCTCTGTCCCCAGGAATCTTGTGCCTTGCATGCATATCTTGAAGTTTGAGTACCTGATACTGGTATCTGCCCAGCTCGGTCTCCTGGTGTTTTATGTTCGATAATATGTTACCAAAAAATGGTATTTAATAACATGTATTTTGTTTTAATGCTTCTGTAACATACTATCTGCTCAGTAAAGCAGAACTAAATATAACAGAAAAATTGTGGTAATTATCACTAAAACTTAGCCAATTTTATTTAGTTTTCTCTAGTTGGACCCTACAACTATAGGGAGAGTATATTATTTAAATTTTATGGCAGATTCCATGTGGCTGTGATGTAGATATAATAAAATACACTAGATTGCACCAAAATAGATTGTGCATGATGTTGTTTGTCTTTAGAAGTATTTTGTTAGGCTTTTCTTTTCATACAATAACCGGACCTCTACCCTGTCAGGGTTTCTGCCCGAAAGACAATTTTGGATATGGTGTTATGGAATTGAATATTTACAATGTGTGTGCTGAAGGAGGGGTATGCAGGGCATAAAATTTGAATTTTTCAGACAACCAATGTGTCGTTCGTGTGGTTTTAGTGTTTACACAAACGATTTTCGCATACCGCAGTGCATGTTAGTAATACATGACAGGAAAAATGGGGTTAAAACTAAATCAATCTAACCGTAGCTGCACAGATACCTTCACGTGAGCTAGATGAGGCTTTGTATTGGCATGCTTTAACAGTCACAAAGTTAATATTAGCGGTCATTTTTTTTTACACTAGGTACAGTCGCTAGAATGACTCCTACTTAGTAACCTGAACATACATAACATAAAATATATTTTAATAAACATTTTGTTGGGAGGGGAACGGGAGGAACTCTTGCCTTCAATATATCACATAGCACCTACATGTCATTTGAAAAATATATGCTCATGAATGACAAAAATGAAAAATATCATGATCATGTCAATAATGTGCACTCTGTAAAGTAAATAAATGTGGAAATATGTCTCTGATTTGGTCATTAATTATGTAGTTTAATTATTAAATCAATACCAGCTTGATTGGATTTTAATGGAATGCTTTTCCATTGGATTCGAGAATTTTTGCAAGCTGTTTGGCCTTCACCCCTGTCGGTTTATGACGTCTCCAAAAATCATGTCACACGAAGGCATTAGAGTCAACCTTTAAAATCAATTCAGGTAATCCAGAAGGTATCTAATGTGTGTGGTCATTTGTCATTATGTACTACCTAAGCAGCATGCACAACTCACCGTTCCAAAAATATTTGCTAATTCTTCTTTTTGTTCATCTGTCAACTCTACCGACTGGTCCGCCATCTTGTCAAAATTATTTTCACGCTAGACAGGGTGGGACATATCACGTGACTTTTCTTGGCAAGCTGAAATGAAAAAAGACGCGATCTCCGATTGGTTATAAATGACAAGTACACTCTTACCATTTATGGTTGCATTTACTACAACAATATGTATCATATAAGCCAAAATAAGTTCATTTTGATGACTGTATTGTGCGATTAATCATCGTTATTTGTCACCAATCCAAACTTTAGTAAATATATAAATACTAGTATATGATTTACCTTCTAGAAGTTGCCGGTAGTTATTAAAACATGGGTGTGGTTTTTGCGGGGTATAGCTATCCCGAATATTGGTGTTATCTCTGTTCTGTATGAATCATTTCGTGGGGGGGGGGGGGGGGGGGGGGGGGACAGTAAAACCTATACTCGCAGGAACTGGTTTTTTGGAGTGAGTGTGGCCGATGGGCTGTGTCGCACTCTTAAGAACGAAAATAAACTCCTTTTTTATCTACTCTTAGGCTATATAAATAAAGATAAAAGTATGGCTTGTAACTAGAGACTTAGCTAATTCTGAAAACAAAAGTAGGCCAAGTTGAGAAATTTTAATGACTATTATATTAATATATTATAGAGAGGTGTACAGAGAGAGAGAGAGAGAGAGAGAGAGAGAGAGAGAGAGAGAGAGAGAGAGAGAGAGAGAGAGAGAGAGAGAGAGAGAGAGAGAGAGAGAGGGAGGACAATAAAACGATAAAATGGATTCTATTTCTGCTATACATACATTCCTGCACCTCTGTCTTATTTCCTGTTAGCTAATGAACCTGTAACATTAACACTATCAGCGTCTCTAAGCAAGTTGCTAATCGGCTTCCCGTGGCTCCTCCCGCGTAACATTACGTAAGTTTACTGACAAAATACGACTGATGTATTCAGTGAACCGTTAACTATGGGAGGCAATAATATTCATATGGTGGTCGCCGTTAGTCCAGAAGCCAAGCAGGCAGAACATGTTTTATTACCTTTGGGAAGGAACTAGCAACAGGCTTGTTTGAAATAATTTGTAAACAGTGGCATGTATATAATTTCATTATAATTTATTATGGTACTTATATGCAATTATTTTATTTTATTATTATTTTTTAAAAAGTATATTTAATTTTTTATTTTAAAAATATTTTTTTCTTTTTGTTTAAAGTTCAAGCACGCTCTCCTGAGCAAACATTTCAGCTATCTGGGCTGTGTCCACGACAGGGGTTAATGACCAGTAGTAAGTGGTTAATCACAGAGTTGTGTTTTTGTTTAACGACACTAGAGCACATTAATTATTAATTAATCATCGGCTATGTAATCATCAGAAAAAATCCGCTGCAATTTTCCATTAGCAGCAAGGGATCTTTTACATGCACTTTCCCACAGACAGAGAAGCATATACAACGGCCTTTGACCAGTTGTGGTGCACTGGTTGGAACGAGAAAACCCCCAATCAGTTGAATGGATCCACTGAGGTGGTTCGACCCTACGAATCAGAGAAAAGTCGGCGGGTTTTCTCTCTAAGACTATTATGTCAAAAATTACCAAATGTTTAACATCCAATAGCCGGTGATTAATAAATCAATGTGCTCTAGTGATGTCGTTAAACAAAAAAACTTTTATTTACAAGCCTTATACCAAGACCGATGACTCAACCACTACACCACTGCCCCCCCCCCCCCCCCCCCCCGAATTTTGCTATATTTTTATCACTTTTTGCGTTGGATAATCTCAGGAATCCCTTCGGGAACGTTTGTGGGCTTTGGTCACATGTCATTGGGGCCCCCACTAATGGATTTTTTGGAACCGCCACTGATGTATAAGACATACCAAGCTTAGTCATATAAAAACCATTTGCCTGTTGGTTAATCCCAAAATCACTTGTTTTAGATATCTGACGGTAAAAAATGCTTAAAATAACTTTTCTATCCGGAGAGCTGATGTTCAAGGTGTACATATAAGTTGACAAGTCATAATTTTCTCGCACTAATCAGCATCCATTAATCTCTGACTGTCTTCAATGTTCAGACAGATATCACCGATATGCGTGCCCAGGATGCTGTAATGTAATCAGGTCCTCGAGTATTGCTGACTTAACTTACTCAATAGTTTAATCGTCGTGGGCGGAGTCGGGACGTAGTCCAGTGTTATGTAGCGATCGCCTGATGCGTGGTCGGTTTAGCATCGATCCCCGTCGGTGGGCCCATTGGGTTATTTTTCATTCCAGCCAGTGCATCAAAGGCTGCGGGATGTGCTATTCTGTCTGTATATAAAATATCCCTTGTGTGTGTGTGAGAGAGAGAGAGAGAGAGAGAGAGAGAGATAGATAGATAGATAGAGAGAGAGAGAGAGAGAGAGAGAGAGAGAGAGAGAGAGAGAGAGAGAGAGAGAGAGAGAGATGAGAGAGAGAGAGAGAGAGAAAAAGAGGGAGGGTGTGTGGGTGGGGGTGGGGGTGTCTGAAAGAGAAAGAGGTGGCGGAGAAGGGGACAAGTAGAACATGTGTTGACAATGGAAGTTGCATGCCTTCTGCATAGTTTGTTTATAACATTTCTTGTTAAAATATGTTAAACGTTTTTGTTTTATTTTACAAAATGCATTGTTTAAATCAGCAGCTTGTATTTGTCAGTAATATAACATTGGTAAGTGAATATCTATTGAATACATAATAAGCGAGTATTATCATACTTTTAAAAAATATATATAAGGGCGCATGGAATGAAAACGGTAACTTCTAGTTGATCCACATTTTTAAAGAACTTGGTGGGGGGGGGGGGGGGGGACCATCCAATTAAGCCCTCCGCCAAGAAAAACAAACTAAAAACAAATGAACAAAACAAACCACACCCCAAATCCCATATAAACCCAAACCAACAACTGCTCCCTCCCCACACCCCAAACCGTTAATTAAACAAATTGACACTCACTGTTTCTGAGTAGTTTCTACACACGCGTGAACAGAACAGAACAGAACTTTACTACGCTCAGGCCGTTGGCGTCTAGTGTGGTATTATCCAATGTGTGTAGGTGCTGTAAAACAGTTGCACTTGTTTTTATATGACACCCAATACCCGATGATTAATAAATCAATGTGCTCTAGTGGTGTTGTTTAACAACATGCACTAATATCTTTAACCTCTCCACATTCCCATGCGTCATCATGTCGCTGTTATGATTTCTGTAAGACAGGTCCGTGTCCGTACTCTGAAGTGTGGGGTTTGGTTGCGAAGGTGTAGAAGGTGTAGAAGGTGGAGAAGGTGGTGGATAAGGTGGAGAAGGTGGTGGAGAAAGTGGAGAAGGTGGAGAAGGTGTAGAAGGTGGAGAAGGTGGTGGAAAAGGTGGTGGAGAAGGTGGAGAAGGTGGAGAAGGTAGGTGGAGAAGGTGTAGAAGGTGTAGAAGGTGGTGGAGAAGGTGGAGAAGGTGGAGAAGGTGTAGAAGGTGGATAAGGTGTAGAAGGTAGAAGGTGGAGAAGGTGGAGAAGGTGGAGAAGGTGGTGGAGAAGGTGGAGAAGGTGTAGAAGGTGGTGTAGAAGGTGGAGAAGGTGGAGAAGGTGGAGAAGGTGTAGAAGGTGGATAAGGTGTAGAAGGTGGAGAAGGTGGAAAAGGTGTAGAAGGTGGAGAAGGTGGTGGAGAAGGTGGTGTAGAAGGTGGAGAAGGTGGTGTAAAAGGTGGAGAAGGTGGTGGAGAAGGTGGAGAAGGTGGAGAAGGTAGGTGGAGAAGGTGTAGAAGGTGTAGAAGGTGGTGGAGAAGGTGTAGAAGGTGGAGAAGGTGTAGAAGGTGTAGAAGGTGGTGGAGAAGGTGTAGAAGGTGGAGAAGGTGGAGAAGGTGGAGAAGGTGGTGGAGAAGGTGGTGGAGAAGGTGGAGAAGGTGGAGAAGGTGGAGAAGGTGTAGAAGGTGGAGAAGGTGTAGAAGGTGGTGGAGAAGGTGTAGAAGGTGGAGAAGGTGTAGAAGGTGTAGAAGGTGGTGGAGAAGGTGGAGAGGGTGGAGAAGGTGGTGTAGAAGGTGTAGAAGGTGGTGGAGAAGGTGTAGAAGGTGGAGAAGGTGTAGAAGGTGTAGAAGGTGGTGGAGAAGGTGTAGAAGGTGTAGAAGGTAGAAGGGTGGAGAAGGTGGAGAAGGTGGAGAAGGTAGGTGGAGAAGGTGTAGAAGGTGTAGAAGGTGGTGGAGAAGGTGGAGAAGGTGGAGAAGGTGTAGAAGGTGGAGAAGGTGTAGAAGGTAGAAGGTGGAGAAGGTGGAGAAGGTGTAGAAGGTGGAGAAGGTGTAGAAGGTAGAAGGTGGAGAAGGTGGATAAGGTGGAGAAGGTGGTGGAGAAGGTGGAGAAGGTGTAGAAGGTGGTGTAGAAGGTGGAGAAGGTGGAGAAGGTGTAGAAGGTGGAGAAGGTGGAGAAGGTGGATAAGGTGTAGAAGGTGTAGAAGGTGGATAAGGTGTAGAAGGTGGAGAAGGTGGAAAAGGTGTAGAAGGTGGAGAAGGTGGTGGAGAAGGTGGTGTAGAAGGTGGAGAAGGTGGTGTAGAAGGTGTAGAAGGTGGAGAAGGTGGTGGAGAAGGTAAAAGGTGGAGAAGGTGGTGTAGAAGGTGGAGAAGGTGGTGTAGAAGGTGTAAAAGGTGTAGAAGGTGTAGAAGGTGGTGGAGAAGGTGGAGAAGGTAGGTGGAGAAGGTGTAGAAGGTGTAGAAGGTGGTGGAGAAGGTGTAGAAGGTGGAGAAGGTGTAGAAGGTGTAGAAGGTGGTGGAGAAGGTGGAGAAGGTGGAGAAGAGAAGGTGTGTAGAAGGTGTAGAAGGTGGTGGAGAAGGTGTAGAAGGTGGAGAAGGTGTAGAAGGTGTAGAAGGTGGTGAGAAGGTGTAGAAGGTGTAGAAGGTGGTGGAGAAGGTGGAGAAGGTGGAGAAGGTGGTGGAGAAGGTGTAGAAGGTGTAGAAGGTGGTGGAGAAGGTGGAGAAGGTGGAGAAGGTGGAGAAGGTGTAGAAGGTGGAGAAGGTGTAGAAGGTGGAGAAGGTGGATAAGGTGGAGAAGGTGGAGAAGGTGTAGAAGGTGGATAAGGTGTAGAAGGTGGAGAAGGTGGAGAAGGTGGAGAAGGTGGTGGAGAAGGTGGTGGAGAAGGTGGAGAAGGTGGTGTAGAAGGTGGAGAAGGTGGAGAAGGTGTAGAAGGTGGAGAAGGTGGTGTAAGAAGGTGGAGAAGGTGGAGAAGGTGTAGAAGGTGGAGAAGGTGGTGTAGAAGGTGTAGAAGGTGGAGAAGGGTGGAGAAGGTGGTGGAGAAGGTGGAGAAGATGGTGGAGAAGGTGGAGAAGGTGGTGGAGAAGGGTGGAGAAGGTGGTGGAGAAGGTGGAGAAGGTGGAGAAGGTGGTGTAGAAGGTGGAGAAGGTGGAGAAGATGGTGGAGAAGGTGGAGAAGGTGGTGGAGAAGGTGGTGTAGAAGGTGGAGAAGGTGGAGAAGGTGGAAAAGGTGTAGAAGGTGTAGAAGGTGGAGAAGGTGGAGAAGGTGGAGAAGGTGGAGAAGGTGGAGAAGGTGGAGAAGGTGGAGAAGGTGGAGAAGGTGGAGAAGGTGTAGAAGGTGGATAAGGTGTAGAAGGTGGAGAAGGTGTAGAAGGTGGTGGATAAGGTGTAGAAGGTAGAGCAGGTGTAGAAGGTGGTGGATAAGGTGGATAAGGTGTAGAAGGTGGAGAAGGTGGTGGAGAAGGTGGAAAAGGTGGAAAAGGTGTAGAAGGTGGTGGAGAAGGTGGATACGGTGTAGAAGGTGGAGAAGGTGGAGAAGGTGTAGAAGGTGTAGAAGGTGGAGAAGGTGGTGGAGAAGGTGGTGGAGAAGGTGGAGAAGGTGGAGAAGGTGGTGGAGAAGGTGGAGAAGGTGGAGAAGGTGGAGAAGGTGGAGAAGGTGGTGGAGAAGGTGGAGAAGGTGGAGAAGGTGTAGAAGGTGGAGAAGGTGGTGGAGAAGGTGTAGAAGGTGGAGAAGGTGTAGAAGGTGGTGGATAAGGTGGATAAGGTGTAGAAGGTGGAGAAGGTGGAGAAGGTGGTGGAGAAGGTGTAGAAAAGGTGGAAAAGGTGTAGAAGGTGGAGAAGGTGGAGAAGGTGTAGAAGGTGGTGGAGAAGGTGGTGGAGAAGGTGGAAAAGGTGGAAAAGGTGTAGAAGGTGGAGAAGGTGTAGAAGGTGGTGGATAAGGTGTAGAAGGTGGAGAAGGTGTAGAAGGTGGAGAAGGTGGTGGATAAGGTGGAGAAGGATAATAAGGTGGAGAGGTAAGGTGTAGGTGGTGGAGAAGGTGGAGAAGGTGGTGGAGAAGGTGGAGAAGGTGGTGGAGAAGGTGTAGAAGATGGAGAAGGTGTAGAAGGTGGAGAAGGTGGAGAAGGTGGAGAATTGCTTAGAAATTCCCATATTAGGCCCACTTTGAAAATTGACTGTCGACTACTAAGGAAGCACGCTGACCTTCTAAAAGAATCACGTGTACGTGCCTACAATTTACATTACACGTCAATACAGGACCCTGTGATAGTGGCGGGTCCAGGTGTGTGTGTGTGTGTTAGAAGGTGTGTGTGAAGGTGTAAGGTGTGTGTGTGTGTGTGTGTGTGTGTGTGATTGTGAGAAGGTGGTGTGTGTGTGTGTGTGTGTGTGAATAGGGTGGCTATCCACCCCCTTCCTTCCTGGACAATTTTTATTCTTTTTTTATTTGATTTAAAAACAAACACTAATTTCACTTTGGCCTTGTGTAAACGTGGCCTTATTGTGTTGTGGTTGAAAATAAAATCATTATTAGTGTATGTTGTGCTTTATTCGTAGTCTTTCGCTAACACCTGGTACAATATATATTAATTGATTTGACAGTGATTCATGCAGGAGTGGGACGTAGCCCAGTGGTAAAGCGCTCGCTTGATGCGCGGTAGGTTTGGGATCGATCCCCGTCGGTAGGCCTATTGGCCTATTTCTCGTTTCTCGTTGCAGCCAGTGCACCACGACTGGTATATCAAAGGCCGTAGTATGTGCTGTCCTGTCTGTGGGATGGTGCATATAAAATATCTCTTGCTACTTGGCCTTAGGTTTTGTGTAGGGCCGGACTCCCCTCCCTCCCGACCCTCACCTGGTCACACCAATGTTTAGAATATGACTGGCAGCCCTTTTTCCAAAATTAATTTAATCTTTTTCTTTGTATACTTGTGCCAATTCTATAGCCCTTCCTCCTAACCTCCAGTGGGCTTAATGAATACTGTTCATTAATTATTATTAATTTTAGACTAGCCCATCTAAATTTGCGCCGAAATTAATTATATTAATAATTAATATCTATAGGTTAGGAATGTTAATATTTCTCTTTAAGGGCGCAGTCAAAATTTATTAACCCCAATTTTCCCCTCTTTTTATATTTTTGGTGTTAATATTCAAAATTTCAAAATTGACCGTATTTGATAGATTATCCCTGTCCCGAGTCAGACTCCCGATCCTATCGGAGGCCGGACTCAGTATAGGCGTTTTCGAAACCCTAGTGGTATATGGACACGTTAAACCAGTTATTAAGCTAAGCTTGCTACTAATGAAAACAATGTAGCGGGTTTTCTCTCTAAAACTATATATCAACATCACCAAATGTTTCACATCCAACAGACCATTTAAAAATCGTAAGTGCATGTCATTAAAACTTTTGGCTTTGTATTGATTTCACTTGGACTCTGTTTTGTGCCGAGATTACATTTGGTCACTTCCATGATCTGACGTTAAAATTAATATGCCGGGTATACACTGTTACATCAAAGTTTTGTTGTTCATGAAAATGCAAACAAAGCCATTCCATTAGCGAAAATAATATGTCTGTTATCAATCGTCAAACAGGTGTACAACTGAACAGGTAAGGACAAAAGTAAATCCATCTCTAGTTTAGTGTGAATCATGAAAACTGCGAAATTTTATTATCAACTTTATGAAATTATTAATTAGGAATTATATCCTCAGAAATCAAACAAATAAGGCCCTAAAATGTCTAGAATGCCGAAACTTCAGGGGGCTTTGGCCCTGGAACCCTCGCCACGGTTCATCCCAATTTTGTGTTCTAGATCTGCCACTGCTGTAAATAGGGGTGGGCGGTTGAGAATAGGGCCTCCACGAGTCCGAAATATTGGACTGGAGTATTCGAGAGTGAAACTCGACCCGAACCCGAGTACCCAACACTTATTATGTACACTAGATGATAATAAGACTAAGGAATAAAGTAAAATAACATTATACATCTTAATTCGAGCGCTGAACATAGACGCCAATCACGCCATTGTATTGCATTCCACGTGTTCGACGTCTGTGTGTTACCGCCATGTCTCAGAGCCCTAGAATGTAACCGGCGGCAAACATATGGAAGCATATAATAAAGTTTTTTTTTTTTAACGACACCACTGGAGCACATTGATTAATTTATCATCGGCTATTGTATGTCAAACATTTGGTAGTCCTGACAAGAGAAAACCCGCTACATTTTTCCTTATGCAGCAAGGGATCAGATAAAAAATTACATAATTAAATAAGAGTGCTTATCCTTAAACGGGTACTCGGGTGTTAAAAACGGACTCGAGTCTTGCTAGATTCGGCCCGTGCCCAAGTACTCGAGTACTCGTGGAGACCCTAGTTGAGAATGGTTGTCCCCGCTTGAAGTCCAAAACATTTATCTTTCTTTTTTTGTCCTACAATATATGTATACCTGGGCATATGAACCCCCCTCCACTCTAAATAGTGTTCCTCCAGCCCTGAAGTTATTACAATCCATACATGGTAGAATGGCTATGGGGAATTTGGAACAGTTGTACTTTAGCGTCAACTTGAATGAGTGTTTTAAAGGGACTCTATCACACTTGCACAATGCCAGCTTCCCGACAAACGCAGGACTTCTTGTTTTATAATGTAAGGATTAGAACTTCAACTAGAAGCCTATAGATAATGATAGATACGCAATTGCGACCCAATAATTTCAATTACTACTATTAGTAAAACAAAAACAATTTTACTGGTAAAATTAAAAATCTGTAGAGGAGCATCGACAGGTTAAACGCGTGACGTCGTAATTTTATTTGCACATGTTTTGCTTAAAATATCTAACGGTAAGAATTCTTTGCGGTCAGATGGGAGAAAAATAGAGGTCAAAGTACCCAGGAGAGGAGACTGAGAACTTGACATTCAGCTACAAAATTTGACGTCGAGTTTTATAGGTATACTTTGCCTTTTTAGGCAAGCATTGTGGGTAAAACCAGTGTTTACTGGTTCTGCCCAGAGGCAGAACTATAATTATATACTGTGCAAAGATTAGATGTTTATTCGATTAATATGTAGATATTTATTACAAACATCAAAATATGACACATGCTGGTACGGTAATGGACCTTTAAACAGAATTATGACAATGGCTGTGCATGAATTGGGTCCACGACCGAGTTCGTATACCGGAAATAAATTAGTAACGTGTCGTACAATTCCTGTGAAGTCGGATTTATCCGCATAGTTGGGGTAAATTGAGAGTCCTAGATAATAACAATCATATGTCCGAAACACGTTCCGGGTCGTCTCACGGATGAGTCATACAAAGGAACCACTTTTGATTTAACCTTTTGTGAAAACGACAAAAAAAAGAGAAAAAAAAAGAAGAGAATATTTATGTAAGTATGTTCAGGAACCTGAAATCGTTTAACGAAAATGCAAACACAAGAACAGGTGTCACATATAATTTACACTGCCCTGGATTTGCACTCCCTAATCAAGATTATACGTGGAATAAGCACTCCCCAGTGCATATTATATACATGTAATATACAATCCCCCAGTCTATATTATATTTATTATATGCACTCCCTCTGAGTGATATGCACCCCCAGTCTATATTGCACGTAGGCTATAATACTTTATTAAACACTCACATAATTATAATTTTGGAGTATTTTTGATGTTTGTATAGCCAGTGCACTTTGTAAAAGTTGGTTTAAAACTTAGTGGCGAATCTAGACGAGGGTGTTGGGTATATGAATCAGGGGTAGACTGAAGAGGGAAAAAAACTTCTAGATCTGCTCTTGCAAATTTACAGAATAAAAATGATAACTCATCATATGTGATGAACGGATGGACCTCAGAATCTTTTCATCCATCACTGGCTTCCCTTACTTACGTTAAATTTGACAGGGCCACAAAAATTAACTTTCTTTCTCGATCTTCTCTCTTACTCAATATTCCCCCAATATAAATCCTGGCTACGCCAGTGTACAAATCTTCAATAAGTAGTAGTAGTAGTTGTGGTAGAAGTAGGAACAGTAGTAGTAGTAGTAATAGTAGTAACAATATGTTGTAGTAGTGGTATTAGTAATAATAATAATAATAATAATATGTAGTAGTAGTAGTAGTAGTAATAGTAGTAGAAGAAGAAGAAGTAGTAGTCGTAGTCGTAATCATAGTCGTAGATTCAGCGGCAAAGATAGTACAGATAGAAATAATGCATGATAGCAGTAGTCGGTAATTCCACTGTTTGATGTCAACACGTGTCTGTTGGTGTATATTATTGTTACAGGTCCATTGTTCCTCTCTGCTTGACATATAATACCGTTATATCGCCATTCCGTGGTCAGGAATTAATTGTTCTATCTGACAGCTGTTATGACAGTGTGTAGTCGTGATTTGTCCGTAATGCCCTTGGCCTATGATCTACACACGATACAAAAATTATGTTGTGTAGTACGGACTGCATGTAGCATGTGGTACGCGTGCTAGTATGTACGCATGCGTGTGTGCATGTGCATGTGTGTATGTGCGCGCATATACATGTTTGTGTGTATGTCTTTGTGTCTGTAGATATGTGTTTATATGTGTGTATGTGTCTGTGTTTGCAGGGATTCTAGATTATAGTAGCCCTACTTATATGGCTAGTGATATTTAATGTTGGGCTAGTAAATAACTTCTATCACCTTGCCCGATGGCTAATGAAAACAAAAGTTGTCAAATGCTGCATTTATGTCTTATGAATATTCTGCATCAACTGTAAGTGTTTTAAAGCTCTATGTCCTTCTTTAGGTGACATATCCGATTATTACTAGTAGTAAAATTGTATTTATTTAAAGTGGGGCTAGTGAATTTTTAATCATGGCTGGTGCATTTTTAAAAATCACCCATCCTTTGGCTAGTGGAATTTAAAACAATTCTAGAATCTCTGAGTGTTTGTGTGTGTGTTTATGTATGTGTGTTTATGTATGTATGTATGTATGTATGTGTGTGTGTATGCGTGTGTGTATATATGTATTTATGTATATATGTGTGTATGTGTGTGTGTATGTATGCGTGTGTGTATATATGTATTTATGTATATATGTGTTTATGTATGTATGTATGTATGTGTGTGTGTATGCGTGTGTGTATATATGTATTTATGTAAATATGTGTGTATGTGTGTGTGTGTGTGTGTGTGTGTATGCGTGTGTGTATATATGTATTTATGTATATATGTGTGTGTGTGTGTGTGTGTGTGTGTGTGTGTGTGTGTGTGTGTGTGTGTGTGTGATTCCCGTTGAGCAGTATTACGTACCATTACAATATTTGTTTTGTGTGGGGGTGTGGTTAAATGTTGAAACATATAAAAACCGTAGTTTAAAACATGCTGAGGTGTCGTTAAAAATGTTCCCTTTCTTTCCATTCACGTGCCATCGGAGCGAGTTCAATGAGGTTATTTTCGTTCACGCTATTGAGTGGGTAAGTTTATTGCACGAGAGACGCTGATAACAGGGTGAAAAACCTGTTTGGTGGGGTTTGAGACAAGATTTACATCAAGAATACAGTAATTATACAATGGCCGAGGGAGGGCCAGTCGTAAAATATAAAGGACAACACCAAAAAGGCCTCTTTCATAAGCCGAGTTTCAAAAGCCGCTATTACCATGCAGTTGTGAAAAGGGAAAAGGGTGTTATTAGACCTAGTTTGTATAATATATATTACACCATATAGTCAAGTCTCTCTCTTTTTTTAAACGTGTTTATTTATAAATGTGTAGCATGTCTTTAGAATTATATCCATCATCTTTTACTACCTTAATTTGGACGTGTTGAATAAAAAAATAAATATAATAATAATAACAAAAAATAAATTGTTGACCTCAGCCTAAAATGATACGAACGTCACACAATTCCTGTTTCGTTTCATTTTAAAGTTATGTTCGTCCATACATCCACTATACCTATACTACGTCCACTAAAACTACAATACATCCACTAAAACTACACTACATCCAGTAAAACTACACCACATCCACTAAAACTACACTACATCTACACTACATCCACTAAAACTACATTACATCTACACTACATCCACTAAAACTACATTACATCTACACTGCATTAACTAAAAACTACATTACATCTAGACTACATCCACTAAAATTACACTACATCTACACTACATTCATTAAAACTACATTACATCTACACTACATCCACTAAAATTACACTACATCCACTAAAACTACATTACATCTACACTACATCCACTAAAACTACACTACATCCAACCGACATCCACTAAAACTACATGACATCTACACTACATCTATTAAACTTACATTACATCTACACTACATCCACTAAACCTACATTACATCTACACTGCATCCACTAAAACTACACTACATCTACACTACATCCACTAAAACTACACTACATCTACACTACATCCACTAAAACTACACTACATCCACTAACACTACACTACATCTACACTACATCCACTAAAACTACACTACATCTACATTACATCCACTAAAACTACACTACATCTACACTACATCCACTAAAACTACACTACATCCACTAAAACTACACTACATCTAAACTACATCCACTAAAACTACACTACATCTACTGAAACTACACTACATCTACACTACATCCACTAAAACTACACTACATCTACACTACATCCACTAAAACTACACTACATCTACACTACATCCACTAAAACTACACTACATCCACTAAAACTACACTACATCTACACTACATCCACTAAAACTACATTACATCTACACTACATCCACTAAACCTACACTACATCTACACTACATCCACTAAACCTACATTACATCTACACTACATCCACTAAACCTACAGTACATCTACACTACATCCACTAAAATTACATTACATCTACACTACATCCACTAAAACTACACTACATCTACACTACATCCACTAACACTACACTACATCCACTAACACTACACTACATCCACTAAAACTACACTACATCCACTAAAACTACACTACATCTGCACTACATCCACTAAACCTACATTACATCTACACTACATCCACTATAACTACACTACATCTACACTACATCCACTAAAACTACACTACATCTACACTACATCCACTAACACTACACTACATCCACTAAACCTACACTACATCTACACTACATCCGCTAAACCTACATTACATCTACACTACATCCACTAAACCTACATTACATCTACACTACATCCACTAAAACTACATTACATCTACATCCACTAAAACTACATTACATCTACACTACATCCACTAAAACTACAGTACATCTACACTACATCCACTAAAACTACACTACATCTACACTACATCCACTAACACTACACTACATCCACTAAAACTACACTACATCTACACTACATCCACTAAACCTACATTAGATCTACACTAGATCCACTAAAACTACATTACTTCTACACTACATCCACTAAACCTACGTTAGATCTACACTACATCCACTAAACCTACAGTGCATCTACACTACATCCACTAAAACTACACTACATCTACACTACATCCACTAACACTACACTACATCCATTAAAAGTACACTACATCTACACTACATCCACTAAACCTACATTACATCTACACTACATCCACTAAAACTACACTACATCTACACTATATTCACTAACACTACACTACATCCAATAAAACTACACTACATCTACACTACATCCACTAAAACTACATTACATCTACACTACATCCACTAAAACTACACTACATCTACACTACATCCACTAAAACTACATTACATCTACACTACATCCACTAAAACTACAGTACATCTACACTACATCCACTAAAACTACAGTACATCTACACTACATCCACTAAAACTACATTACATCTACACTACATCCACTAAAACTACATTACATCTACACTACATCCACTAAAACTACACTACATCTACACTACATCCACTAACACTACACTACATCCACTAAAAAACTACACTACATCTACACTACATCCACTAAAACTACAGTACATCTACACTACATCCACTAAAACTACATTACATCTACACTACATCCACTAAAACTACACTACATCTACACTACATCCACTAACACTACACTACATCCACTAAAAGTACATTACATCTACACTACATCCACTAAAACTACAGTACATCTACACTACATCCACTAAAACTACACTACATCTACACTACATCCACTAAAACTACATTACATCTACACTACATCCACTAAAACTACATTACATCTACACTACATCCACTAAAACTACATTACATCTACACTACATCCACTAAACCTACGTTAGATCTACACTACATCCACTAAACCTACGGTACATCTACACTACATCCACTAAAACTACACTACATCTACACTACATCCACTAACACTACACTACATCCATTAAAACTACACTACATCTACACTACATCCACTAAACCTACATTACATCTACACTACATCCACTAAAACTACATTACATCTACACTACATCCACTAAAACTACATTACATCTACACATCATCCACTAAAACTACACTACATCTACACTACATCCACTAAAACTACAGTACATCTACACTACATCCACTAAAACTACATTACATCTACACTACATTCACTAAAACTACAGTACATCTACACATCCACTAAAACTACATTACATCTACACTACATCCACTAAAACTACAGTACATCTACACTACATCCACTAAAGCTACACTACATCCACTAACACTACACTACATCCAATAAAACTACACTACATCTACACTACATCCACTAAACCTACATTACATCTACACTACATCCACTAAAACTACATTACATCTACACTACATCCATTAAAACTACATTACATCTACACTACATCCACTAAACCTACAGTACATCTACACTACATCCACTAAAACTACACTACATCTACACTACATCCACTAACACTACACTACATCCATTAAAAGTACACTACATCTACACTACATCCACTAAACCTACATTACATCTACACTACATCCACTAAAACTACACTACATCTACACTATATTCACTAACACTACACTACATCCAATAAAACTACACTACATCTACACTACATCCACTAAAACTACATTACATCTACACTACATCCACTAAAACTACACTACATCTACACTACATCCACTAAAACTACATTACATCTACACTACATCCACTAAAACTACAGTACATCTACACTACATCCACTAAAACTACAGTACATCTACACTACATCCACTAAAACTACATTACATCTACACTACATCCACTAAAACTACATTACATCTACACTACATCCACTAAAACTACACTACATCTACACTACATCCACTAACACTACACTACATCCACTAAAAAACTACACTACATCTACACTACATCCACTAAAACTACAGTACATCTACACTACATCCACTAAAACTACATTACATCTACACTACATCCACTAAAACTACACTACATCTACACTACATCCACTAACACTACACTACATCCACTAAAAGTACATTACATCTACACTACATCCACTAAAACTACAGTACATCTACACTACATCCACTAAAACTACACTACATCTACACTACATCCACTAAAACTACATTACATCTACACTACATCCACTAAAACTACATTACATCTACACTACATCCACTAAAACTACATTACATCTACACTACATCCACTAAACCTACGTTAGATCTACACTACATCCACTAAACCTACGGTACATCTACACTACATCCACTAAAACTACACTACATCTACACTACATCCACTAACACTACACTACATCCATTAAAACTACACTACATCTACACTACATCCACTAAACCTACATTACATCTACACTACATCCACTAAAACTACATTACATGTACACTACATCCACTAAAACTACACTACATCTACACTACATCCACTAAAACTACATTACATCTACACTACATCCACTAAAACTACATTACATCTACATCCACTAAAACTACATTACATCTACACTACATCCACTAAAACTACAGTACATCTACACTACATCCACTAAAACTACACTACATCCACTAACACTACACTACATCCACTAAAACTACACTACATCTACACTACATCCACTAAACCTACATTAGATCTACACTAGATCCACTAAAACTACATTACTTCTACACTACATCCACTAAACCTACGTTAGATCTACACTACATCCACTAAACCTACAGTGCATCTACACTACATCCACTAAAACTACACTACATCTACACTACATCCACTAACACTACACTACATCCATTAAAAGTACACTACATCTACACTACATCCACTAAACCTACATTACATCTACACTACATCCACTAAAACTACACTACATCTACACTATATTCACTAACACTACACTACATCCAATAAAACTACACTACATCTACACTACATCCACTAAAACTACATTACATCTACACTACATCCACTAAAACTACACTACATCTACACTACATCCACTAAAACTACATTACATCTACACTACATCCACTAAAACTACAGTACATCTACACTACATCCACTAAAACTACAGTACATCTACACTACATCCACTAAAACTACATTACATCTACACTACATCCACTAAAACTACATTACATCTACACTACATCCACTAAAACTACACTACATCTACACTACATCCACTAACACTACACTACATCCACTAAAAAACTACACTACATCTACACTACATCCACTAAAACTACAGTACATCTACACTACATCCACTAAAACTACATTACATCTACACTACATCCACTAAAACTACACTACATCTACACTACATCCACTAACACTACACTACATCCACTAAAAGTACATTACATCTACACTACATCCACTAAAACTACAGTACATCTACACTACATCCACTAAAACTACACTACATCTACACTACATCCACTAAAACTACATTACATCTACACTACATCCACTAAAACTACATTACATCTACACTACATCCACTAAAACTACATTACATCTACACTACATCCACTAAACCTACGTTAGATCTACACTACATCCACTAAACCTACGGTACATCTACACTACATCCACTAAAACTACACTACATCTACACTACATCCACTAACACTACACTACATCCATTAAAACTACACTACATCTACACTACATCCACTAAACCTACATTACATCTACACTACATCCACTAAAACTACATTACATCTACACTACATCCACTAAAACTACACTACATCTACACTACATCCACTAAAACTACATTACATCTACACTACATCCACTAAAACTACATTACATCTACACATCATCCACTAAAACTACACTACATCTACACTACATCCACTAAAACTACAGTACATCTACACTACATCCACTAAAACTACATTACATCTACACTACATTCACTAAAACTACAGTACATCTACACATCCACTAAAACTACATTACATCTACACTACATCCACTAAAACTACAGTACATCTACACTACATCCACTAAAGCTACACTACATCCACTAACACTACACTACATCCAATAAAACTACACTACATCTACACTACATCCACTAAACCTACATTACATCTACACTACATCCACTAAAACTACATTACATCTACACTACATCCATTAAAACTACATTACATCTACACTACATCCACTAAACCTACAGTACATCTACACTACATCCACTAAAACTACACTACATCTACACTACATCCACTAACACTACACTACATCCACTAAAAAACTACACTACATCTACACTACATCCACTAAACCTACATTACATCTACACTACATCCACTAAAACTACACCACATCCACTAAAACTACACTACATCCACTAAAACTACACCACATCCACTAAAAGTACACTACATCCACTAAAACTACACTATATCCACTAGTTATATCTGAGGTATAATTGATTTATTAAAACACGCTGGCCTGGGTACACACGTCAGCTATTTGCGCTCTCTATCAGTTAGATATCAGTGGTTAGTGAGAGAGAAGTTAGGGTAATGGCTTTACACCTACACACTGTAAACTCGTTAAACTCGCTCTGGATGAGAGCCGGTACCGGGATACGAACCCAGTACATACCAGTCTTAAACTGACATACCCTACTTTGTAAACACTATCGCGTATTTTTGACTATTAGAACCTTTTTTTTTTTTTTGGTTAACTGAAATCCGTCATTTATTACATTGTATTGCTTAGATTATCCCTTTGTAAACATCCCAAGTGTTTAGATTATCCCTTTGTAAACATCCCAAGTGTTTAGATTAGTGTTTCTGGTCATCCTTATTTTTGTGACGGCGGGACGTAGCCCTCTGGTAAAGCATTCGCTTGATGCGCGGTCGGTCTGGGATCGATCCCCGTCGGTGGGCCCATTGAGCTATTTCTTGTTCCAGTCAGTGCACCACGACTGGTACATCAAAGGCCGGGGTATGTACTACCCTGTCTGTGGGATGGTGCATATAAAAGATCCCTTGCTGCTAATCGAAAAAGAGTATTCCATGAAGTGACGACAGCGGGTTTCCTCCCTCAATATCTGTGGTCCGACGCCATATAACCGTAAATAAAATGTGTTGAGTGCATCGTTAAATAAAACATTTCTACATATATATATATATTTCCTTATTTTTGTAGTATCACGAAATGAATTTTCCACAATTCTGAAAATAAAAAAACGCACGTTTTTCTGAGAAGTGAATACGAGCTCTATAGTCTATTTTAAGAGGGTATTTCCCCGTTTCAACATCACAGACTCTTTGTTTCACTCTATTGCAACTTATCCAGATGTATTACAGGTCTGTAGATTAACCTAACTTAGTGTCCAAATTCATTGGCATTTTGCTCAGTCGGTTGAGTGCTCGCTCGAGGTGCTTGCATCGCAGGATCAACTGATTTTGTTTTTTTCTGAAACCTAAAACACTGTCTTGAAATCTCTCCCCTCCATCTGATATTTGAAACAGGTGGATTTTTTCCTTCAGAAATAAGACATACATCGTGTGTTCATTGTTAGAAGATAATATGGAAAAATAAGAAGAAAACATTTACAAAATGATCGTTTTGCTTGTAAAATGTAGGAAAACGTCCTGTTACTGATCTCCTGTCTTACAGGCTGTGCCGGAAGGATCAAACGTCCTGTTACTGATCTCCTAGGAGAGTGGCGGCCCTTCTACGGGCTGTGCAGGAAGGATGAAACGACCTGTTACTGATCTCCTAGGGGAGTGGCGGTCTTACAGGCTGTGCAGGAAGATGAAACGTCCTGTTACTGATCTCCTGTCTTACAGGCTGTGCAGGAAGGATGAAACGTCTTGTTACTGATCTCCTAGGGGAGTGGAGGTCTTACAGGCTGTGCAGGAAGGATGAAACGTCCTGTTACTGATCTCCTGTCTTACAGGCTGTGCCGGAAGGATGAAACGTCCTGTTACTGATCTCCTAGGAGAGTGGCGACCCTTCTACGGGCTGTGCAGGAAGGATGAAATGTCCTGTTACTGATCTCCTAGGGGAGTGGCGGTCCTTCTACGGGCTGTGCAGGAAGGATGAAATGTCCTGTTACTGATCTCCTAGGGGAGTGGCGGTCCTTCTACGGGCTGTGCAGGAAGGATGAAATGTCCTGTTACTGATCTCCTAGGGGAGTGGCGGTCCTTCTACGGGCTGTGCAGGAAGGATGAACTGTCCTGTTACGGATCTCTTGGGGAGTGGCGGTCCTCCTAGGGGAGTAGCGGTCCTCCTACAAACCGTCCTGTTACGGATCTCCTAGGAGAGTGGCGGCCATTCTACGGGCTGTGCAGGAAGGATGAAACGTCCTGTTACGGATCTCCTAGGAGAGTGGCGGCCCTTCTACGGGCTGTGCAGGAGGGATGAAATGTCCTGTTACTGATCTCCTAGGGGAGTGGCGGTCCTTCTACGGGCTGTGCAGGAAGGATGAACTGTCCTGTTACGGATCTCTTGGGGAGTGGCGGTCCTCCTAAGGATGAGCACCTGATAGTGGATCATGGAAGCAATCACGACTTAGTCTAACTTCTTTCGACTTAGATACCATTTTGATAATGGAATACGGTTTTGTCGTTCAGATTTACAGTAAATTTACTCCCCCCCCCCCCCCCCCCCCGTCTGAAATGGTAAAAAAAGCGAAGAAGACAATAAAGAAATATTTTTTTTCATGTACAAAAGTATATAAATGAAACAAAACGTTTTCCTTAATTAGTAAATAAAGTATGGGTCTTCAAAATTATTACTATTTATTTATTTTATTGCTATTATTATTTTTGTAGCCATTACGTAATCATTGCGATGCCTTATTTGTGTTTTGTGTTTTCCTTTAGCAAACTTGCTGTCTAATTATAGAACACATAGAAAACTTCATTACGTCTTTTTTTCTGTTTCCTTTCTTCTTTAATAATATTTATTTCTGTTCATATTTAAATTGCAAACATATTTTGCTGTCGTAACATGTATGTATTATGGAGAAGGCATAGTAAGTTGTATAACTTTTGCCTAATCCATATGTTTCAATCAATACATTCCATGCAGCTCTATTCTGTGCACAGTTTGGGTTTTGTAAGCTAGTCTTGGGAGTGGCAGTCCTCCTACAGATTGTGCAGGAGGGATGATACGTCCTATTACGAACAGAACAGAACACATCTTTATTTACACTCGGATCACATAACAAGTGATACATGAGCAAATAGTTACAGTATGTGCAATATAATGATACAGCAGTTCTACATATATAATATAATGATACAAGATTAACGTGGGGACATAAATGTTCTCATAATGTTATCTAAAAATGTATAAGTATTATTTAACGAAGTAATATTCGTGCTACAGAATAGATCATGATATTTAAGAGCATTTGGTCTTCTATAGTAATATTTTGGTATGTACTTGCATCTTTCGGGCAAATCGTTTAATTAGAGAAAAACTCAGCGTGTCCTCCTACAAACCTAAGAGCGCGTACGCCTATGTAGCGTGTTGGGTCGTATGGACATCTCCTCATTTCCCGTTCCAACCAATGCTACACAACAGTAGACGTATGCTTTCCTGTCTATATAAGATATCCACAGTCCTGCTGTCGGAGGAAATACATTTTATGATCATGTCCCGAAAATTGATAGCCCGGCATTTCATTTCTTTGGATTTTTTTATTTATAATATACGGTCCAAACACGCTGTCTGGTACACACACCTCAGCTATCTGGACTTTTGTGAGTATGAGAGAAGTCAGTGTAGCGGTCTTACACCTACCCACTGAGCCATAAAAGCTCACTGTAAATTGGAATTGGAGCAGGCACCGGGGAGCGAACCCAGTACCTTCCAGCCTTAGCTCAGTTGGCTTAACCACAACACCACGTAGGCCGACATAGCATGGTGTGTCGTTAAACATTCCTTTCTTTTCTAGCAGAGACCAAGCGTCACAGTCATGTAAGACACCTGATACCAGTAATAGCACCTGTAGCTGATTAAGCAGTTTCTGAGGTATCGTGAAACAAAGATTATGTTCCTTTGACACGCGACCATGAATAATCAAATACTGGTCAACACATTGTTAGGTGTTGCGTGTTGAGGCGGTCTGGGTCAAATCGCTACTTATTCCGCCAATAGTACTAATACTAATAATAGGGTTGAAAGTTTCTGCAGTAAACTGGTTTCTATTCAATATACTGGATTCTTTTGTGGTGAATATGCACATGAATCACCGTACACTGTGTTTTAAGGAATTTAATTATGGAATTATATATATATCTATATATCGTTATTCATTCATTCATTCAATCAATCGTTCGTTCGTTCGTTCGTTCGTTCGTTCGTTCATTCATTCATTCGTTCATTCATTCATTCATTCATTCATTCATTCGTTCGTTCGTTCGTTCGTTCGTCCATACATTAATTAATTAATTAATTCATTCATTCATCAGGCACGACGGAGCAAGGGCTTCGGGGAGGGGGGGGGGGGGGGTTGCAGGAAATTGCATTTTAGGACATCTAATTTTCAAAATTTTACTGTGGAGTATACCCCAACCCCCTAAAAACTTTGCTTTGCGCCCTCGATCTCAATTAACCTACCAATGTCAACTTGCTTCCGTCGTGCCTGTTCATTCGTTCATTCATTCATTCATTCATTCATTCATTATTTAATACATTCATTCATTCATTCATTCATTCACTCACTCACTCATAGGGCCCTACGTACTTCAATTCCCACGGGTTTGTGCCATGCAACCCTGCCTTTAAAACAATGTGTATCAGCATCGTTAAATAAGTAAGATTTTTTTCTCATTACGCGCGTCCTACTCGTTTCGCCAGTTCAGCTAGTTCTCTGCCACCCTTTTTAAGCTAACCCCGAAGACGTCGAGTTGCTAGGCTAGAGCGGTTTGGTGTGTCCACAGATGAGCGGTTGTTTTGATCGGGCAGATTGTCCGGTTGACGACTTATCAGCGTGGCTGTCGTGTTCCGCCGGGAACGACACCTTTACCACGTGACTGAGCGGTAAGACATTTCCAGGTAGTTAAACAAAATGAAACGTGACCACGGCCATATTATATAGCTATACACAGTACGTGTGAGACACGGTCATGTAGCTATACACAGTGTAACGTGTGAGACATGGCCATGTAGCTATACACACTGTAACGTGTGAGACATGGCCATGTAGCTATACACAGTGTAACGTGTGAGGTACGGCTATATTATATAGCTATACACACTGTAACGCGTGAGACATGGCCATGTAGCTATACACAGTGTAACGTGTGAGGTACGGCTATATTATATAGCTATACACACTGTAACGTGTGAGACATGGCCATGTAGCTATACACAGTGTAACGTGTGAGACACGGCCATATTATATAGCTATACACAGTGTAACGTGTGAGACACAACCATATTATATAGCTATAAACAGTGTAACGTGCGAGACAGCCATGTAGCTATACACAGTGTAACGTGTGAGACACATCCATGTAGCTATACACAGTGTAACGTGTGAGACACGGCCATGTAGCTATACACAGTGTAACGTGTGAGCCATGGCCATGTAGCTATACACAGTGTAAGGTGTGAGACACGGCCATATTATATAGCTATACACAGTGTATCGTGAGACACAACCATGTAGCTATACACTGTAACGTGTGAGACACAGGCATGTAGCTATACACAGTGTAACGTGTGAGACACGGCCATATAGCTATACACAGTGTAACGTGTGAGACACGACCATGTAGATATACACAGTGTAACGTGTGAGACACAACCATGGTATATAGCTATACACAGTGTAACGTGTGAGACACAGCCATGTAGCTATACACAGTGTAACGTGTGAGACACGGCCATATTATATAGCTATACACAGTGTAACGTGTGAGACACGGCCATATTATATAGCTATACACAGTGTAACGTGTGAAACACGGCCATGTAGCTATACACAGTGTAACGTGTGAGACACGGCCATATTATATAGCTATACACTGTGTAACGTGTGAGACACAGCCATGTAGCTATACACAGTGTAACGTGTGAGATGCAGCCATATTATATAGCTATACACTGTGTAACGTGTGAGACACAGCCATATAGTTGTACAGTGTAACGTGTGAGACACAGCCATGTTATATAGCTATACACAGTGTAACGTGTGAGACACGGCCATATTATATAGCTATACACAGTGTAACGTGTGAAACACGGCCATGTAGCTATACACAGTGTAACGTGTGAGACACGGCCATATTATATAGCTATACACAGTGTAATGTGTGAGACACGGCCATATTATATAGCTATACACAGTGTAATGTGTGAGACACAGCCATGTAGCTATACACAGTGTAACGAATGAGACACGGACATATTATATAGCTATACACAGTGTAACGTGTGAGGCACAGCCATGTTGCTATACACAGTGTAAGGTGTGAGACACAGCCATATTATATAGCTATACACAGTGTAACGTGTGAGACACAGCCATGTAGCTATACACAGTGTAACGAGTGAGACACGGCCATATTATATAGCTATACACAGTGTAACGTGTGAAACCTGGCCATATTATATAGCTATACACAGTGTAACGTGTGAGACACAGCCATGTAGCTATACACAGTGTAACGTGTGAGACACGGCCATGTAGCTATACACAGTGTAACGTGTGAGACACGGCCATGTAGCTATACACAGTGTAACGTGTGAGACACGGCCATGTAGCTATACACAGTGTAACGTGTGAAAATCGGCCATATTATATAGCTATAAACAATGTAACGTGTCATATATTTCCATGTAGCTATGCACAATGTAACATGTGAGATATTTCTATGTAGCTATACACAATGTAACGTGTGAGATATTTGCATGTAGCTATACACAATGTAACGTGTGAGATATTTGCATGTAACTATACACAGTGTAACGTATGAACCATTTCCATGTAGCTATACAGGCATGGTCATGTCCATATAACTATAGGTTGCACACATCATAAATAACGCCATGCAATCCAATTCAAAGTTTATCCCAGTATACATTTCGAAACAAATATCATGATATATCACCAGGAAAAAGTGACCACCACTTTTTGAACGTAGAGTCACTTGTTAACTGGCAGAAATCAATTCGGGTTGACGACACAAAATACCAATTACCACCCATACGCCATGTGACCACACAGTATAATTACACGTGTACCGGTAATAACAATTACACAACGATGTACAAATATTGGGTTACTAGTATTTAAATATCACACGTGTACCGGTAATAACAATAACACAACGATGTACAAATATTGGGTTACTAGTATTTAAATATCACACGTGTACCGGTAATAACAATTACACAACGATGTACAAATATTGGGTTTCTAGTATTTAAATATCACACGTGTACCGATAATAACAATTACACAACGATGTACAAATATTGGGTTACTAGTATTTAAATGTCACACGTGTGTACCGGTAATAACAATTACACAACGATGTACAAATATTGGGTTACTAGTATTTAAATATCACACGTGTACCGGTACTAACAATTACACAACGATGTACAAATATTGGGTGACTAGTATTTAAATATCACACGTGTACCGGTAATAACAATAACACAACGATGTACAAATATTGGGTTACTAGTATTTAAATATCACACGTGTGTACCGGTAAAAAATAACAATTACACAACGATGTACAAATATTGGGTTACTAGTATTTAAATATCACACGTGTACCGGTAATAACAATAACAAAACGATGTACAAATATTGGGTTACTAGTATTTAAATATCACACGTGTACCGGTAATAACAATTACACAACGATGTACAAATATTGGGTTACTAGTATTTAAATATCACACGTGTACCGGTAATAACAATAACACAACGATGTACAAATATTGGGTTTCTAGTATTTAAATATCACACGTGTACCGGTAATAACGATAACACAACGATGTACAAATATTGGGTTTCTAGTATTTAAATATCACACGTGTGTACCGGTAATAACAATTACACAACGATGTACAAATATCGGTTTACTAGTATTTAAATATCACACGTGTACCGGTAATAACAATTACACAACGATGTACAAATATTGGGTTACTAGTATTTAAATATCACACGTGTGTACCGGTAAAAAATAACAATTACACAACGATGTACAAATATTGGGTTACTAGTATTTAAATATCACACGTGTACCGGTAATAACAATAACAAAACGATGTACAAATATCGGGTTACTAGTATTTAAATATGACACGTGTACCGGTAATAACAATTACACAACGATGTACAAATATTGGGTTACTAGTATTTAAATATCACAAGTGTACCGGTAATAACAATTACACAACGATGTACAAATATTGGGTTACTAGTATTTAAATATCACACGTGTACCGGTATTTAACAATTACACAACGATGTACAAATATTGGGTTACTAGTATTTAAATATCACACGTGTACCGGTAATAACAATTACACAGCGATGTACAAATATTGGGTTACTAGTATTTAAATATCACACGTGTGTACCGGTAATAACAATGTACACATATTGGGTTACTAGTATTTAAATATCACACGTGTACCGGTAATAACAATTACACAACGATGTACAAATTTTGGGTTACTAGTATTTAAATATCACACGTGTGTACCGGTAAAAAATAACAATTACACAACGATGTACAAATATTGGGTTACTAGTATTTAAATATCACACGTGTACCGGTAATAACAATTACAAAACGATGTACAAATATCGGGTTACTAGTATTTAAATATCACACGTGTACCGGTAATAACAATTACACAACGATGTACAAATATTGGGTTACTAGTATTTAAATAACACACGTGTACCGGTAATAACAATTACAAAACGATGTACAAATATCGGGTTACTAGTATTTAAATATCACACGTGTACCGGTAATAACAATTACACAACGATGTACAAATATTGGGTTACTAGTATTTAAATATCACAAGTGTACCGGTAATAACAATTACACAACGATGTACAAATATTGGGTTACTAGTATTTAAATATCACACGTGTACCGGTAATAACAATTACACAGCGATGTACAAATATTGGGTTACTAGTATTTAAATATCACACGTGTACCGGTAATAACAATAACACAGCGATGTACAAATATCGGGTTACTAGTATTTAAATATCACACGTGTGTACCGGTAATAACAATGTACACATATTGGGTTACTAGTATTTAAATATCACACGTGTACCGGTAATAACAATTACACAACGATGTACAAATTTTGGGTTACTAGTATTTAAATATCACATGTGTACCGGTAATAACAATAACACAACGATGTACAAATATTGGGTTACTAGTATTTAAATATCACACGTGTACCGGTAATAACAATTACACAGCGATGTACAAATATCGGGTTACTAGTATTTAAATATCACACGTGTACCGGTAATAACAATAACACAGCGATGTACAAATATTGGGTTACTAGTATTTAAATATCACACGTGTACCGGTAATAACAATAACACAGCGATGTACAAATATTGGGTTTCTAGTATTTAAATATCACACGTGTACCGGTAATAACAATTACACAACGATGTACAAATATTGGGTTACTAGTATTTAAATATCACACACGTGTGTACCGGTAATAACAATTACACAACGATGTACAAATATTGGGTTACTAGTATTTAAATATCACACGTGTGTACCGGTAAAAAATAACAATTACACAACGATGTACAAATATTGGGTTACTAGTATTTAAATATCACACGTGTACCGGTAATAACAATAACAAAACGATGTACAAATATTGGGTTACTAGTATTTAAATATCACACGTGTACCGGTAATAACAATTACACAACGATGTACAAATATTGGGTTACTAGTATTTAAATATCACACGTGTACCGGTAATAACAATAACACAACGATGTACAAATATTGGGTTTCTAGTATTTAAATATCACACGTGTGTACCGGTAATAACAATTACACAACGATGTACAAATATTGGGTTACTAGTATTTAAATATCACACGTGTACCGGTAATAACAATTACACAACGATGTACAAATATTGGGTTACTAGTATTTAAATATCACACGTGTGTACCGGTAAAAATAACAATTACACAACGATGTACAAATATTGGGTTACTAGTATTTAAATATCACACGTGTACCGGTAATAACAATATTACAAAACGATGTACAAATATTGGGTTACTAGTATTTAAATATCACACGTGTACCGGTAATAACAATTACACAACGATGTACAAATATTGGGTTACTAGTATTTAAATATCACAAGTGTACCGGTAATAACAATTACACAACGATGTACAAATATTGGGTTACTAGTATTTAAATATCACACGTGTACCGGTATTTAACAATTACACAACGATGTACAAATATTGGGTTACTAGTATTTAAATATCACACGTGTACCGGTAATAACAATTACATAGCGATGTACAAATATTGGGTTACTAGTATTTAAATATCACACGTGTACCGGTATTTAACAATTACACAACGATGTACAAATATTGGGTTACTAGTATTTAAATATCACACGTGTACCGGTAATAACAATTACACAGCGATGTACAAATATTGGGTTACTAGTATTTAAATATCACAAGTGTACCGGTAATAACAATTACACAACGATGTACAAATATTGGGTTACTAGTATTTAAATATCACACGTGTACCGGTATTTAACAATTACACAACGATGTACAAATATTGGGTTACTAGTATTTAAATATCACACGTGTACCGGTAATAACAATTACACAGCGATGTACAAATATTGGGTTACTAGTATTTAAATATCACACGTGTGTACCGGTAATAACAATGTACACATATTGGGTTACTAGTATTTAAATATCACACGTGTACCGGTAATAACAATTACACAACGATGTACAAATTTTGGGTTACTAGTATTTAAATATCACACGTGTGTACCGGTAAAAAATAACAATTACACAACGATGTACAAATATTGGGTTACTAGTATTTAAATATCACACGTGTACCGGTAATAACAATTACAAAACGATGTACAAATATCGGGTTACTAGTATTTAAATATCACACGTGTACCGGTAATAACAATTACACAACGATGTACAAATATTGGGTTACTAGTATTTAAATAACACACGTGTACCGGTAATAACAATTACAAAACGATGTACAAATATCGGGTTACTAGTATTTAAATATCACACGTGTACCGGTAATAACAATTACACAACGATGTACAAATATTGGGTTACTAGTATTTAAATATCACAAGTGTACCGGTAATAACAATTACACAACGATGTACAAATATTGGGTTACTAGTATTTAAATATCACACGTGTACCGGTAATAACAATTACACAGCGATGTACAAATATTGGGTTACTAGTATTTAAATATCACACGTGTACCGGTAATAACAATAACACAGCGATGTACAAATATCGGGTTACTAGTATTTAAATATCACACGTGTGTACCGGTAATAACAATGTACACATATTGGGTTACTAGTATTTAAATATCACACGTGTACCGGTAATAACAATTACACAACGATGTACAAATTTTGGGTTACTAGTATTTAAATATCACATGTGTACCGGTAATAACAATAACACAACGATGTACAAATATTGGGTTACTAGTATTTAAATATCACACGTGTACCGGTAATAACAATTACACAGCGATGTACAAATATCGGGTTACTAGTATTTAAATATCACACGTGTACCGGTAATAACAATAACACAGCGATGTACAAATATTGGGTTACTAGTATTTAAATATCACACGTGTACCGGTAATAACAATAACACAGCGATGTACAAATATTGGGTTTCTAGTATTTAAATATCACACGTGTACCGGTAATAACAATTACACAACGATGTACAAATATTGGGTTACTAGTATTTAAATATCACACGTGTGTACCGGTAATAACAATTACACAACGATGTACAAATATTGGGTTACTAGTATTTAAATATCACACGTGTGTACCGGTAAAAAATAACAATTACACAACGATGTACAAATATTGGGTTACTAGTATTTAAATATCACACGTGTACCGGTAATAACAATAACAAAACGATGTACAAATATTGGGTTACTAGTATTTAAATATCACACGTGTACCGGTAATAACAATTACACAACGATGTACAAATATTGGGTTACTAGTATTTAAATATCACACGTGTACCGGTAATAACGATAACACAACGATGTACAAATATTGGGTTTCTAGTATTTAAATATCACACGTGTGTACCGGTAATAACAATTACACAACGATGTACAAATATCGGGTTACTAGTATTTAAATATCACACGTGTACCGGTAATAACAATTACACAACGATGTACAAATATTGGGTTACTAGTATTTAAATATCACACGTGTGTACCGGTAAAAAATAACAATTACACAACGATGTACAAATATTGGGTTACTAGTATTTAAATATCACACGTGTACCGATAATAACAATAACAAAACGATGTACAAATATCGGGTTACTAGTATTTAAATATCACACGTGTACCGGTAATAACAATTACACAACGATGTACAAATATTGGGTTACTAGTATTTAAATATCACAAGTGTACCGGTAATAACAATTACACAACGATGTACAAATATTGGGTTACTAGTATTTAAATATCACACGTGTACCGGTATTTAACAATTACACAACGATGTACAAATATTGGGTTACTAGTATTTAAATATCACACGTGTACCGGTAATAACAATTACATAGCGATGTACAAATATTGGGTTACTAGTATTTAAATATCACACGTGTACCGGTATTTAACAATTACACAACGATGTACAAATATTGGGTTACTAGTATTTAAATATCACACGTGTACCGGTAATAACAATTACACAGCGATGTACAAATATTGGGTTACTAGTATTTAAATATCACACGTGTGTACCGGTAATAACAATGTACACATATTGGGTTACTAGTATTTAAATATCACACGTGTACCGGTAATAACAATTACACAACGATGTACAAATTTTGGGTTACTAGTATTTAAATATCACACGTGTGTACCGGTAAAAAATAACAATTACACAACGATGTACAAATATTGGGTTACTAGTATTTAAATATCACACGTGTACCGGTAATAACAATAACAAAACGATGTACAAATATCGGGTTACTAGTATTTAAATATGACACGTGTACCGGTAATAACAATTACACAACGATGTACAAATATTGGGTTACTAGTATTTAAATATCACAAGTGTACCGGTAATAACAATTACACAACGATGTACAAATATTGGGTTACTAGTATTTAAATATCACACGTGTACCGGTATTTAACAATTACACAACGATGTACAAATATTGGGTTACTAGTATTTAAATATCACACGTGTACCGGTAATAACAATTACATAACGATGTACAAATATTGGGTTACTAGTATTTAAATATCACACGTGTACGGTGTCAATATTGGGTTACTAGTATTTAAATATCACACGTGTACCGGTAATAACAATTACACAACGATGTACAAATATTGGGTTACTAGTATTTAAATATCACACGTGTACCGGTAATAACAATTACACAACGATGTACAAATATTGGGTTACTAGTATTTAAATATCACATGTGTACCGGTAATAACAATAACACAACGATGTACAAATATTGGGTTACTAGTATTTAAATATCACACGTGTACCGGTAATAACAATTACACAGCGATGTACAAATATCGGGTTACTAGTATTTAAATATCACACGTGTACCGGTAATAACAATTACACAGCGATGTACAAATATTGGGTTACTAGTATTTAAATATCACACGTGTACCGGTAATAACAATAACACAGCGATGTACAAATATTGGGTTACTAGTATTTAAATATCACACGTGTACCGGTAATAACAATAACACAACGATGTACAAATATTGGGTTACTAGTATTTAAATATCACACGTGTACCGGTAATAACAATTACACAACGATGTACAAATATTGGGTTACTAGTATTTAAATATCACACGTGTACCGGTAATAACAATTACACAACGATGTACAAATATTGGGTTACTAGTATTTAAATATCACACGTGTACCGGTAATAACAATAACACAGCGATGTACAAATATTGGGTTTCTAGTATTTAAATATCACACGTGTACCGGTAATAACAATTACACAACGATGTACAAATATTGGGTTACTAGTATTTAAATATGGGTGTACCGGTAATAACAATTACACAACGATGTACAAATATTGGGTTACTAGTATTTAAATATCACACGTGTACCGGTATTTAACAATTACACAACGATGTACAAATATTGGGTTACTAGTATTTAAATATCACACGTGTACCGGTAATAACAATTACATAGCGATGTACAAATATTGGGTTACTAGTATTTAAATATCACACGTGTACCGGTATTTAACAATTACACAACGATGTACAAATATTGGGTTACTAGTATTTAAATATCACACGTGTACCGGTAATAACAATTACACAGCGATGTACAAATATTGGGTTACTAGTATTTAAATATCACACGTGTGTACCGGTAATAACAATGTACACATATTGGGTTACTAGTATTTAAATATCACACGTGTACCGGTAATAACAATTACACAACGATGTACAAATTTTGGGTTACTAGTATTTAAATATCACACGTGTGTACCGGTAAAAAATAACAATTACACAACGATGTACAAATATTGGGTTACTAGTATTTAAATATCACACGTGTACCGGTAATAACAATAACAAAACGATGTACAAATATCGGGTTACTAGTATTTAAATATGACACGTGTACCGGTAATAACAATTACACAACGATGTACAAATATTGGGTTACTAGTATTTAAATATCACAAGTGTACCGGTAATAACAATTACACAACGATGTACAAATATTGGGTTACTAGTATTTAAATATCACACGTGTACCGGTATTTAACAATTACACAACGATGTACAAATATTGGGTTACTAGTATTTAAATATCACACGTGTACCGGTAATAACAATTACATAGCGATGTACAAATATTGGGTTACTAGTATTTAAATATCACACGTGTACCGGTATTTAACAATTACACAACGATGTACAAATATTGGGTTACTAGTATTTAAATATCACACGTGTACCGGTAATAACAATTACACAACGATGTACAAATTTTGGGTTACTAGTATTTAAATATCACATGTGTACCGGTAATAACAATAACACAACGATGTACAAATATTGGGTTACTAGTATTTAAATATCACACGTGTACCGGTAATAACAATTACACAGCGATGTACAAATATCGGGTTACTAGTATTTAAATATCACACGTGTACCGGTAATAACAATAACACAGCGATGTACAAATATTGGGTTACTAGTATTTAAATATCACACGTGTACCGGTAATAACAATAACACAGCGATGTACAAATATTGGGTTTCTAGTATTTAAATATCACACGTGTACCGGTAATAACAATTACACAACGATGTACAAATATTGGGTTACTAGTATTTAAATATCACACGTGTGTACCGGTAATAACAATTACACAACGATGTACAAATATTGGGTTACTAGTATTTAAATATCACACGTGTACCGGTAATAACAATAACACAGCGATGTACAAATATTGGGTTTCTAGTATTTAAATATCACACGTGTACCGGTAATAACAATTACACAACGATGTACAAATATTGGGTTACTAGTATTTAAATATCACACGTGTGTACCGGTAATAACAATTACACAACGATGTACAAATATTGGGTTACTAGTATTTAAATATCACACGTGTGTACCGGTAATAACAATTACACAACGATGTACAAATATTGGGTTTCTAGTATTTAAATATCAGAAAGGTCAGCCTACTTGTAAATTGTAATAATCAAATCTGAACGATAAAACGTATTCCCGTATGAAAATCGTGTATCTGCACAACGCAGAATCGAAAGGAAGTTAGGCAAAGTCGTGTTTACTCCAGGTGATCGTCCTCAGGAGGACCGCCACTCCCCTAGGAGATCCGTGACGATGTTTCACCACGGCCGTAGGAGGACCGCAACTCCCCTAGGATATCCGTGACATGATGTTTCACCACGCCCGTAGGAGGACCGCCACTCCCCTAGGAGATCCGTGACATGATGTTTCACCACGGCCGTTGGAGGACCGCAACTCCCCTAGGAGATCCGTGACATGATGTTTCACCACGGCCGTAGGAGGACCGCAACTCCCCTAGGAGATCCGTGACATGATGTTTCACCACGGCCGTAGGAGGACCGCAACTCCCCTAGGAGATCCGTGACATGATGTTTCACCACGGCCGTAGGAGGACCGCAACTCCCCTAGGAGATCCGTGACATGATGTTTCACCACGCCCGTAGGAGGACCGCAACTCCCCTAGGAGATCCGTGACATGATGTTTCACCACGGCCGTAGGAGGACCGCAACTCCCCTAGGAGATCCGTGACATGTTTCACCATGCCCGTAGGAGGACCGCCACTCCCCTAGGAGATCCGTGACATGTTTCACCATGCCCGTAGGAGGACCGCAACTCCCCTAGGAGATCCGTGACATGATGTTTCACCACGGCCGTAGGAGGACCGCCACTCCCCTAGGAGATCCGTGACATGTTTCACCATGCCCGTAGGAGGACCGCAACTCCCCTAGGAGATCCGTGACATGTTTCACCATGCCCGTAGGAGGACCGCCACTCCCCTAGGAGATCCGTGACATGTTTCACCATGCCCGTAGGAGGACCGCCACTCCAAAGGTTAGCTCAGAAAACCCCAAACTTGCACATGATAGAACTCAATGAAAGAAAGATTTGAAAACGACATTTATCAGTTTTTAATTTTTATTTTTTATTTTTTATTTTTGAAATAACGACCTACTAAACTGGACTGTATACAGCTAGTAACGGCAGGACAAATGGTCGTGTGGTACCTTAAAGGTACAGTGGAAATGTGTACGGCCATTACATTGACCTCCCGTTCACTAAACTAACAACTAAGGTTCCACACCACCATTAATTACTCGATACAGTTCAATACAATTTCTATGTCAAAATATATTCTGTGAAAAATCGAGTGTCATGTGAGCATTAATTTTAGGGAGTGCTCTCAACTGACAATTACAAGTAAAAAATCAACATGGGTCGACCACAAACATTTTCAGTTAGCCACCCTCATGCTGTTGTACAAGTGACACTATACCATTTACACAGTTGTTATCAGTTGGTACTACATATATATCAAGTAACTTCAGACCAATGGGCCAGTTAAATACTTCAGAGATCAACCTACGTGTAATCATCAAAGAAAGATTTCAAAAGTCATATTAGAATTTTGTATATTTAGTTTTTGTGAGGAACTATTTCCTAACCCGGACTAACCTGCTACAACTAACGACACGACAAATGATGGTGTG
Organism: Gigantopelta aegis; assembly: GCF_016097555.1. NCBI lineage: Eukaryota > Metazoa > Mollusca > Gastropoda > Neomphalida > Peltospiridae > Gigantopelta > Gigantopelta aegis. The sequence goes on along the minus strand of NC_054707.1, from coordinate 81,225,487 downwards.
GTGCCCTAACCATTAGGAAAATATTGAAGTTTGTTTTGCTTAACGACACCACTAGAGCACATTGATTTTATGATCATCTGCTATTGGATGTCAAACATTTGGTAATTCTAACAAATAGTCTTATAAAGGAAACACGCTACATTTTTCTGTTAGTAGCAAGGGGTCTTTTATATGCACCATCCAACAGACAAGATACCACGGCCTTTCATATACCAGTCGTGGTGCACTAGCTGGAACGAGAAATAGCCTAATGGGGCTCGATCCCAGACCGCCTGTGTATCAGGCGAGTGCTTTTCCACTGGTCTACGTCCTGCCCCTAACATTATGACGAAATCTTGCCAGTAATCAGGCGTGTGTACCAACCAATCAATGATGTTTTCACTATCGACAGACGTCACATCCAACTCTATGTATATTCAAATCAAAAGTCTCGTCGCCTTTGTTAACGCCGAACAGCTTCAACTCTAACGCCTATTATTTGTAATCACTGTAGACGTTATATAATTATGGTACCGAAGAAAGGTAAACAGTTTGGAAATAAAATACAAAGAGCAAGTAATATCATACATAGAAATTCTACGTAGACTCAAATCCATAAATAAATATATAAATAAATAAATACATGTAAATAATAATAATAATAATAAAATTTAACCTTCGTAAATACCAGATATTTCAAATGAAGTTGTATGTGACTGATATAAGTGATAGTGAAAAGTAAACAAAAGAAATACAATAAAATCAATAAAATCAGGTAAATAAAATAATAAATAAGGTCACAGCGCTACACACACACACACACACACACACACACACACACACACACACACACACACACACACACACACACGTATTAAAACTTCGTAAATATCAGATATTATTTCAAGTAAAGTTGTATGTATCTGATATAAATGATAGTGAACATAAAATAAAATAAAATAATAAAATAAGATAAATAAATAAATAAATAAAAATAAATAAGTAATTAGATAAATAAATAAATAAATAAATTAAAAAATAAATAAATAAATAATTTGTGGATAGACATGTAACATTGATTAGTAGTTGTACGACTGTCTTTTTTAATGAAACGATAAGGGGAAAATAGAGCTGTGATAAAGGTATTCTTGGAACCGGCGTGACGTCACACGGCCTAGTTACCGATCATCCGGGTCTTTGGGGGTGAAGCAAAGCCTTAGTGATTACTGGTTTACATAGAATAAAGTTATCGTATTAAGTTTTTACATGCCTTACATATTGTCATTTATTTTCTGTAGCTAACACATAGTTGCAATACGTCTTATGTGTATTATAACAGCTTGGGTTGCCATATAAGAGAAACGAACAACGAGAATCTGAATTAGTATAATCTATATTTAGTACCGATGTGTTTCCGTGTACTTTGAATGTCGTGGGGACAGGGCAGGTTGGGCAGAATATAATTTTTGTTGATGCAATTTTCAGGTAATGTTAATTATAAATTTTAACAATTTTGAAATGATAAGATAATTATTAATATAATAATTATGATGTGGGCTACAATATATATAATTTGTATTTATAATAAAATTTGTATGCATGATTAAGTTAATTATTTTTATGATTTAATAATTATTTTATTTCCAAATAATATGTAATAATTAAACAATGGCAAAGTTGTTACTTTACAAGTTCAAAATTACCATAGTATTAGTCATATCTTATTATATAGATGTATTGGCAACAGTATAATGTTCCACTGAATACATTCTTTTATTCTTAAAACAAAATACAGTTTCTTGAAATAATGAAATGCTTTTGTTTTTACAGATTGCAAAATTACCACATGATGTTGCCCTTCCTTACCGGTTGAATGCAGGCAACAAAAAATAGCAATAATAAAATATAGCCATCCTCAGACCTTGACATCTAGGTGGAGCAATATCTCTCTCTACTTACCCATCACACCTGAGATTAGTTTCAAGGAGAATAATATATAGTTTCCTTTGGCATGTGAATTTATATACATGTAGTATCAATATGGTAATATTTTAAATTGCACCCCCATAAACTACATTAGGGAGCAAATAATCAGTTCCCTCAGTTATTTTCATGTCGAGGTCTACAACCTAATAAAACATAAGTTACCTCGTGGACCAAACATGGAAATGTTTTAATAATAGGGTTTAACCTGGTATATTTAGTAATAAAACACAAAAACTTACCTGAGTAAATAATGGTTAATATATATATGTATAATATTGGTGTTGTTTTATATCTAGTCACAATGGATATTGCAGATATTTTCTTGTTCAGTCTTGTGCTGTATTGGAATTGTTATTGCAGTTCAATTTAAGTAATATCTACAAAACTAATTTTTAATAGTATACAGCTGAAGAAAGGAAGCAAATATGGTTGTTAATAAACTGATCTATATCGGTATGCCTTCTACTAGACTACACATATGTAACCCAAGTTGCTTTTAACCCGGGTTAAATTACCTCATGTAGATGCACTTATGTAGCATATTCAAGGAAAATATATAAATGAGATAGTTAAATGCTGTATTCTCCATGTCAAACAGTGTTTTCAAAATGGAAAACAAATATCAGATATGGCAGTTGACCATTCATTTTATTGTAGGTAATTTCTAAAGCAGATTACACACACACACAAACACACACTGAACTGAGAATACCATGAAACTACATATATATGTAAAAAGGTAAGTCCTCGAACTTGAACAAGTAAAATTTACAAATGTACCACAACCACCAAATTACATTGATCCACAATAGAATAGATTTTTATGTATTTTTAGATTTATGTATATGTATGTGTATTGTTTTCCCTAGCTTGTTTTAGCACGGTGCAGCACCATGCCTCAATAGTCTAGCACCATCTTGCCTTAATCAGTAATTTTTCACTAATTAATTCTAAAATTGCCTTTATGAAACACCCAAAAAGGTATTATTAATTAATAAAATATGCCTTTTACATCTTTTGCCATTCATTTATTAAAGCAAGCACATAAATTACATTAATGTTTATTTCAATTAATTTTTGTGTATTTTTAATTTAAAAAAAAGTGCCCCTAAAATGGTGAAAATGCCCCAAAAGTGTTTGGTCTACCATGCCTTTACACATTTTAGTGATTTCCCTAGAAATGTGGCATATATATATATATATATATATATATATATATATATATATATATATATATATATATATATATATATATATACAATGTATATATATATATATATATATACTGAAACAAAGGCACACACATTATTTACCCTCTGCACCAAAGTAAATACTAAACGCACGGAGAGGGGTGTAGGGGTGGGGATGACCTATATTTTCTTACTGCAGGCCTGCTACAGACACATTTGAAAAAAAAAAAAAAAAAAAATTAAAGTTTAAAAAAGAATTTAGGCCTATATTATAATTATTATATGTGTGTAATTTAGCAGTATAAACTTTTATTTTAAAATTAAAAAATAAATAAGATGTAGTAGCTGTGGTATAGCAAAATAAATACAAGTATAGATAATATCCAAGCAACTAAGATTAAATGAAAAATAAAGACCACACAAATTTAATGATAAAGGAATATACTCTTTATTCAAGAAGTGGATGCATCGTTTTGTTGGGGGTTTTTCATGGAATTGTGCATTTTATTTACAGTATAATGTGGGATTTTTATCACTGCACATGCTTTAACCATATTGTTTGCTAAATTAATCTCTGTTGGTGTCAACAAGCAACAACATTAAAGTCAACGTAGTCACATTCTGTGAGGGAAGCCATGGAATTCCATCAGGTTTGTCGTTTTAATGACCCTACCCACAAGCGGCGAAATTTGTAAAACGATATTTTTTTTAACATCATGTTATGATTTATGCAGCCAACTGCACAACATGTGTTGGGCATCGTGACCGTTAACTGTTGTAAATGATCGACCAAAGTTGCCTCATTTCACTATCAAACCATACGTAACTAAGGAGAAGCTTCACCGCGTCACGTGATAAACAATGGCGGCCAGGGGTCGAAGTACCCGTATGTTCGGTTCCGAGAATATGTGAATTAGGGGTTTTGTTGGGGTTTTAGGGGGAAGGGAGGCATATTTTATTAAATTTTTAATACTGATACATGTGGAGAATTAAACATCACTGGAAATCCGCGTGAATATTTAACTATAATTCTAATTGTTAAAAGTAGCAAACACATTCCACTAAAATTAATTTTATTATATAGGACCTAAATCTTTTAATTTTGCGCTGTTAAAATACCCTTGACAGGCGGCTCCAGAGACCTCGTCTAAGTTAATGTTTTACTGCTTTTGGTCTTAAACCATTCCGATATAACTTTAGTAGACCGTTTTTCGCAGTCATTTTACCATCTTATACGAAATATGTACGTTAGTCGCTAGAGATTCACAGCTCATGACAAGTGTCGATCATGCCCCCCAATTTGTATACAGCCTCGATACCGTCTAATTCGGCAAGGGGCGTTACTCTTCGCGCACATGCGCAATGGGAACGTGGAAGAGGTCTAATCAAGACACGCCTCAACTCCCATATGCTGCTTTTGAATGGGACATAAATACGTGATGTCGTTAAACATAACAGACGTAATATTGTAATTAATTAATATGCTCTAGTGGTATCGTTAAAGAAAATAAACTTTAACTGAATAAAATATGTGGTGTCGTTAAACATAAACTTAATATTGTAATTAATCAATATGCTCTAGTGGTATTGTTAAACGAAACAAGCTTTAACTCTGGACAAAATACGTGGTGTCGTTAAACATAACAAACTTAATATTTTAATCAATTAATATGCTCTAGTGGTATCGTTAAACAAAATAAGCTTTAACTCTTAATAAAAAACAACAACCAAAAAACAAAAACCAACAAAAAAGCAAAAAACCAACAGAAAAACGGAGATTGCAGCTTTAACAACAATCTATCTACAGATGAATTTGGACTTGACGATCCTAAATTCTCCGAGTTTTAACTTCCTTGTTACTGATATACACCGACTGATCACCGGGGTACAACGTGCACAGTTGACCTACTGAGGGTTTACAACGACAACACAGCGGTGCGTCGTATCTCGCCTGTCACTTTATTTACAATCCACAAAACAATCAAATGAATAGTACATGTGTCAGGTCAACCACAGATGAAAAGTAATATAGTTGAAAACCTTCTATTATGGCAACGCAAGAGCAGATCATATGGTGTATGTGGGTTTGCGTGGCCCTAGATAATATTAGATGTTTTAAAGGGACTGTCATGAGTTTGCAACGATTGTAAGACGTTTCTGATTAAAGGGGGGTTGGGTTGGGGTGGGTGGGTTTACGGGGTGAGGGGGTCGGTCGTAGCCCAGTGGTAAAGCGCTCGCTTGATGCGCGGTCGGTCTGAGATCGATTCCCGTCGGTGGGCCCATTGGGCTATTTCTCGTCCCAGCCAGTGCACCACGACTGGTATATCAAAGGCCGTGGTATGTGCTACCCTGTCTTTGAGATGGTGCATATAAAAGATTCCTTGCTACTAATGGAAAAATGTAGCGGGTTTCCTCTTTGAAATGTATGTCAAAATTACCAAATGTTTGACACCCAGCAGCCGATGATTAATAAATCAACGTGCTCTAATGGTGTCGTTAAACAAAACACTTTTTTAACTGATTCAACGAGCCAGTTGAACGACTAAAACTGTATATTAGATAATGTTCTCGTTTAGAATATTGATTGATGTTGGGATGGGAAAAAAGCCCTAGTGAGTTCAACAAGGGCGATCGATCCTACGACCCACCGCAATTCAAACGAGCGCTCTACCACTGACCTACATTCCGCTGGGTAAAGTAGGTAGATTTATACACTCGTGTGCACTCCATAAACAGGTTATGAAATCCTCATGACAGTAATACTAGATAGATCTGATTGGTTAGTTCCTGTTCCAGTCAGTGATCTACCCCTTTCTATAAAAAAGATATAAACGCTCCCTTGCAGCCAGTGGTAAGATATAGCCTATGTAGCTGTTTTAGGTTTTTTCTATAATACTCAGTTTAGACAGAGGGTTACAATTAATTAGGTAGACAAAAAGGAAAATAGACATACACACAACAGAGACAAACAGACAGGCAGGTAAAAAAGCAGACGGACACAAATAGGGAGGCAGACAGACAAACAAAGAAATAGACAGGGAGGAAGACAGACAAAGAAGTAGACAGGGAGGAAGACAGACAAAGTAGTAGACAGGGAGGAAGACAGACAAAGAAGTAGACAGGGAGGCAGACATACAGACAAAGAAGTAGACAGGGAGGCAGACAGACAAACAAAGAAGTAGACAGGGAGGCAGACAGACAAAGAAATAGACAGGGAGGAAGACAAACAAAGAAGTCGACAGGGAGGCAGACAGACAAAGAAGTAGACAGGGAGGAAGACAGACAAAGAAGTAGACATGGAGGCAGACAGACAGACAAAGAAGTAAACAGGGAGGCAGACAGACAAACAATTAAGTAGACAGGGAGGCAGACAGACAAACAATTAAGTAGACGGAGGCAGACAGACAAAGAAATAGACAGGGAGGAAGACAGACAAAGAAGTAGACAGGGAGGAAGACAGACAAAGAAGTAGACAGGGAGGCAGACAGACAGACAAAGAAGTAGACAGGGAGGCAGACAGACAAAGAAGTAGACAGGGAGGCAGACAGACAGACAAAGAAGTAGACAGGGAGGCAGACAGACAGACAAAGAAGTAGACAGGGAGGAAGACAGACAAAGAAGTAGACAGAGTGGAAGACAGACAAAGAAATAGACAGGGAGGAAGACAGACAAAGAAGTAGACAGGGAGGAAGACAGACAAAGAAGTAGACAGGGAGGAAGACAGACAGACAAAGAAGTAGACAGGGAGGCAGACAGACAAACAAAGAAGTAGACAGGGAGGCAGACAGACAGACAAAGAAGTAGACAGGGAGGAAGACAGACAAAGAAGTAGACAGAGTGGAAGACAGACAAAGAAATAGACAGGGAGGCAGACAGACAAAGAAATAGACAGGGAGGAAGACAGACAAAGAAGTAGACAGGGAGGAAGACAGACAAAGAAGTAGACAGGGAGGCAGACAGACAAAGAAGTAGACAGGGAGGCAGACAGACAAAGAAGTAGACAGGGAGGCAGACAGACAGACAAAGAAGTAGACAGGGAGGCAGACAGACAAACAAAGAAGTAGACAGGGAGGCAGACAGACAGACAAAGAAGTAGACAGGGAGGAAGACAGACAAAGAAATAGACAGGGAGGCAGACAGACAAAGAAGTAGACAGGGAGGCAGACAGACAGACAAAGAAGTAGACAGGGAGGCAAACAGACAAACAAAGAAGTAGACAGGGAGGCAGACAGACAGACAAAGAAGTAGACAGGGAGGAAGACAGACAAAGAAGTAGACAGAGTGGAAGACAGACAAAGAAATAGACAGGGAGGCAGACAGACAAAGAAGTAGACAGGGAGGCAGACAGACAGACAAAGAAGTAGACAGGGAGGCAGACAGACAGACAAAGAAGTAGACAGGGAGGAAGACAGACAAAGAAGTAGACAGAGTGGAAGACAGACAAAGAAATAGACAGGGAGGAAGACAGACAAAGAAGTAGACAGGGAGGAAGACAGACAAAGAAGTAGACAGGGAGGAAGACAGACAGACAAAGAAGTAGACAGGGAGGCAGACAGACAAACAATTAAGTAGACAGGGAGGCAGACAGACAAAGAAATAGACAGGGAGGAAGACAGACAAAGAAGTCGACAGGGAGGAAGACAGACAAAGAAGTAGACAGGGAGGCAGACAGACAGACAAAGAAGTAGACAGGGAGGCAGACAGACAAAGAAGTAGACAGGGAGGCAGACAGACAGACAAAGAAGTAGACAGGGAGGCAGACAGACAAAGAAATAGACAGGGAGGAAGACAAACAAAGAAGTCGACAGGGGGGCAGACAGACAAAGAAGTAGACAGGGAGGCAGAGAGACAAACAAAGAAGTAGACAGGGAGGCAGACAGACAGACAAAGAAGTAGACAGGGAGGCAGACAGACAGACAAAGAAGTAGACAGGGAGGCAGACAGACAGACAAAGAAATAGACAGGGAGGCAGACAGACAAAGAAGTAGACAGGGAGGCAGACAGACAGACAAAGAAGTAGACAGGGAGGCAGACAGACAGACAAAGAAGTAGACAGGGAGGAAGACAGACAAAGAAGTAGACAGAGTGGAAGACAGACAAAGAAATAGACAGGGAGGAAGACAGACAAAGAAGTAGACAGGGAGGAAGACAGACAAAGAAGTAGACAGGGAGGCAGACAGACAGACAAAGAAGTAGACAGGGAGGCAGACAGACAAACAATTAAGTAGACAGGGAGGCAGACAGACAAAGAAATAGACAGGGAGGAAGACAGACAAAGAAGTCGACAGGGAGGAAGACAGACAAAGAAGTAGACAGGGAGGCAGACAGACAGACAAAGAAGTAGACAGGGAGGCAGACAGACAAAGAAGTAGACAGGGAGGCAGACAGACAGACAAAGAAGTAGACAGGGAGGCAGACAGACAAAGAAATAGACAGGGAGGAAGACAAACAAAGAAGTCGACAGGGGGGCAGACAGACAAAGAAGTAGACAGGGAGGCAGAGAGACAAACAAAGAAGTAGACAGGGAGGCAGAGAAACAAAGAAGTAGACAGGGAGGCAGACAAACACAGAAGTAGACATGTTATTTATCTCATTATTGTTTGTGGTTGACAAGAGCTGTATTAGTTTAAAAGCACTGGGTTTTTTAATATTTCTTAATAAATCTATTTCTTAAAGTTTCGTATCGTGGACACTGAAGAATAAAATGAAACTCATCCTCAATATGATTAATATTACATAATGTACATACTCTTTGTGTTCTCTCGATATGTTTGTACCTACCAGCCTCAATATTTAGCCTGTGTGCACAACTTCTCATTTTATATTACGTGAATCAATTGGCTTCATCAGATATGTCTGTAATTGATATTCCTTTATTAAGTGTTTATATAGTGATCCTTTTGGCGACGCTGTTATTATACTGTAGGACTTTTGTTTAAATACATCAAATATTCTTTCTTTAATTATGTAATAAAAACAGATATGGGTATGGGTCGATTTCCACATATAACTCAGCCCAAGCGTATCTAATTTCTGCTTAATATTCGTTAGCCAAATACTCATACTCATACATTGTCATGTCATGTCATAGGGTTTTACGTGCACATTCAGAACAAGCTGTTGTAGCGCACGCCTGTCGTGGGCACAAGAGCCTGTCGTGGGCACAAGAGCCGGCCTTGGCCGGCTCCTCCGTCCATGACAGGAAAGGTGGGGGGGGGGGGGGGGGGGAGAGGAGGGACCGCCTGCACTGGCAGGTGCAAGTGAGCACCAGCAGCCCGATCAAATCAGTAGCAGGCGGGTGGGGGTGGTGGTGGTGCTATGGAATTTGAATGGAGCAGTTAAATGCCAAAGAGAAAAGGGTGCGCAATTTTGATTGAGGGAATTTGGCGCAATTTTGAACGGTCGGTCGAAAGGTAAATGGCCGAGCTAATATAGGTTTTTGATATTAGTGAATCGAGAGTAGCTCGTTCATTTTAGACCTTTTCATACATTTCCTCGTACACAGCTTTTATAATGCAATTACTGGTACTACCAAAGGTTTATCCATCATAGACTTGGTTGATATTTTCCATATTACAAAAATACTCGCGACGAATCCTCTCTCTCTCAATTATTTTTTACAAGATGTTAATTTTAATATAAAATTTTAAATATTTTTACCTGTGATATTTATATTTTTGCGCAGCTCTTTGTAAACACTGTTTAATTTAACTTTGGAATTTTTGTACTGATGTTGATAATCAATTTATTAATATATTTACCACTGTTTGACACCCAATAGCCGATGTGGGTTTTTTTATGATACAGGTCGTGCCGTTAACAACTACATACCAGTGATAAAGCGCCCGTTTGATGCGCTGTCGATCTAGGAACGATCCCCGTCAGTGGGCCCATTGAGTTATTTCTCATTCCAGCCAGTGCACCACGACTGCTATATCAAAGCCTGTGGTATGCACTATCCTGTCTGTGGAATGGTGCATATAAAAATCCCTTGCTACTAATGAAAAAGTGGAGTGGATTTTCTCTCAGACTATATGTCAAAAACTACCAATTGTTTGACATCTAATAGCCAATGATTAATAAATCAATGTGCTCTAGTGGTGTCGTTAAACGAAACAAACTAACTTTAACAACAACATTGGGTGAAAGCAAGTTTAAGAGAGACACACTAATTAATTCAAGCCAACACAGGCTGTTTAGTTTAAGAGAGACACACTAATTAATTCAAGCCAACACGGGCTGTTTAGTTTAAGAGAGACACACTAATTAATTCAAGCCAACACGGGCTGTTTAGTTTAAGAGAGACACACTAATTAATTCAAGCCAACACGGGCTGTTTAGTTTAAGAGAGACACACTAATTAATTCAAGCCAACATAGGCTGTTTAGTTTAAGAGAGACACACTAATTAATTCAAGCCAACACAGGCTGTTTAGTTTAAGAGAGACACACTAATTAATTCAAGCCAACACAGGCTGTTTAGTTTTGTGGTGGGATTAAGACGCAGCCCTGCTTTACATTGTAAATTAACCCCTTAACCACTAACCAACGTCATGCAATCGTCTTGCAAACGAAATTCTCTTACAAATGAAATCTTGCATCATTTATTGTTTACTATTAGGCAAGCTTAGTTTCGAGTATTTGCACACACTGCAAACAGCCGTCTTTCTAATACTTGTCATGCATTTGTCGTATTTGCACTATTTGTGTGAGATACAGTTTTAAAAGATTATTGCAAACCGCAAGAACTTTTCACGTGGCTATGAAAGGCGCTGTGATATCGCCTTCCGCAACACCCCCATTTCGACACATTACTATATCGTGACACTTTCCAGTACGTTACCACGCGTTACTGCATTTGTTTATCTTATATTCCTAAAATATACAAGTCGCTAATAACACATGGAGCATGGTAACAGTTGCAGAGTTCTCGTCTGTGCGCGGTTTTCACAGGATTATCAAAAACACTGCCATTGATAAACGTAGAATCGATTAAAATAAATCAATAAATCAGGGCTGTAGCTGGGGGGGGGGGGGGGAGGAGGAGGGTGAACTGCCAGAAAAAAATCCGGAAAACATTATAGAAACTTAAAGAAAATTATCTTCTTAACGTTTAAGGAGTTCTAGACTATTAACTACTCAGTTGCCCCGCCCCCCCCCCCCCCCAACACAAAATCGTAGCTACGGCCCTGTAAATAAATAAATAAATAAAATAAATAAACATTCCATCCAGTAGAATCGATAAAAAAGAAGCAATAAATGCTTCTGATTTTTCGGTTCTGCGCCCGCGTAGCACCAACAAACCTGGTTTATTAAACGATGTGGTATGTGCTGTGCTGTCTGTGGGAACATGCATACGAAAGAGCTTTTGTTGGTGTTATGTAGGAGTAACCTGTTGCCGCAGCGGATTTTTCTCTCCACCTATCTAGAGCAACGGTCGCAATATAACCACGTTAGATACGAAATAGTCGGAGTTAAAGTTAAAGTTTGTTTTCTTTAACGACACCACTAGAGCACATGGATTTATTAATCATCGATTACTGGAAGGAGGACATGTTTTATTTAACGACGCACTTAACACATTTTATTTACGGTTATGTGGCGTCAGACATATGGTTAAGGACCACACAGATATTGAGAGAGGAAACCTGCTGTCGCCACTTCATGGGTTACTCTATTTGATTAGCAACAAAGGATATTTTATATGCACCATCCCACATACAGGGTAGTACATACGACGGCATTTGATATACCAGTCGTGGTGCACTGGTTGGAACGAGAAATAGCCCAATGAGCCCACCGACGGGGATCGATCCCAGACCGACCGCGCATCGAGCGGACGCTTTACAACTGAGCTATGCCCCGCCCCTTCGACTACTGGATGTCAAACATTTGGTAATTTTGACATAGTCTTAGCTCACTGGGTTCTATCGGAGGCGCTGTTAATGCAGACACTTGACTTTCTGTATCAGTACATGAACACCGAGTTAAAGTTTGTTTTGTTTAACAACACCACTAGAGCACATTATTAATTAATCATTGGCTATTGTATGTGAAACATTTGGTAATTTTGACATATAATCTTAGGAAACCCGCTACATTAGGAGCAAGGGATCGTTTATATGACCATCCCACAGACAGGATAGCGCATACCACAGCCTTTGATATACCAGTCGTGATGCACTGGCTGGAACGGGAAATAACCCAATGGGCGCACCGACGGGGGCGATTATCAAAAACACTGCCATTGATAACCGTAGATAAAATCGATTAAATTTTTTCATAATTGCGTCCGATTTTTCAGATCTGCACCAAAGTCGCGCCAAAAAGACTGGTTTATTAAACGCTGTGGTATGTATTGTCCTGTCTGTGA